>NC_071475.1:24745000-24951137 GCF_028500815.1 Rissa tridactyla
TAAGCAGGGCAGAGTGAAGCCTGCTTTGGAGCAGTGGGTGCCCCCCTGGCCAGGGTGTGGGGAGTGCCTGCCCCTGGAATGGCAAGCACAGGCTGGGCGTGCAGGGCTGGTTGTAGCTGCAGGAGGAACCTTTCAGCTTTGTTTCACAGGGGGAGAATGTAGAGGATTCAGGGACCCTTTGAATGCAAGAGAAATGCTCCTGCAGGCAAAGGGCGATGCCCGGGACCTGCTCAAGGGGTTGGAGCCCAGTGCAGGGCTGTTGTGCCGTGAAGGGCTGAGAACGCCTGCTGCCTGCAGGCTCCTTGCAGGAGGAAGGCATCTTTGGGGGCACCCCGGCACCCCAGGCCTGGCTTAGGGACCCCTTGCCCCATGGCTGCTCAGGCGGCTGAACTCCCGTGCCGGTGGTGCTGGGCTGGGCAGGATGGTGTGGGGCAGGGAATGCCAAGCAGGTGGGCAAGGATGGGGCAGCTTTGGGTGCTGTGGGGTGGGGGTTGTCCCACTGATGATGGGGCCAGTGGCCTGTCTGTGCCCACCCCCTGCCAGCTCTGTGGGGTCCCGCAGTGCAGCAATGGGAGCAGGTCGGGGTGAGGCAGGGCTCTCACTTACCCTCTGGATCTGCCCACATCGCAGGAAGAAGCAGGAGAAAGAGGAGGAGGAGGAGGAGGAGGAGGAGGAGGCGGCGAGGAGGCTGCATGGTGCCGGCAGCAGGTGTGCAGGAGCGAATGAAGCAAGAGGAGGAATGGGCCACGGAAGCCGTGACCACCTACTTCTCCCCAGGGCTGCTCTGCCTGTGCAGCTCTGGCAGTGGCAGTGTCATTGCGTGGCTCCTGTAGCCAATGAGGCTGGTGCTGAGGTTTTGGGGAGGGCCTGGCTGGGTGTGTTCCCCAGGGAGAGATGGTGTGGCTGGTGGAGGGCTGGGACGCTCTGGCCAGTGGCTGTGACTGCCAGGGGATTTGCGTGGGTGCAAAGTCAGCTGCAGTGGGCATCCCTCCCGGCTACAACAGCACCCTGGCACCCAAGGAGATGTGGTCTGAGTCCAGCCCATAGTGGCCTTTGCCTTCTCCCATGGTAACACCCAGGACTTTACTCTGTAGACCCCTGGCAGAGAGCACTGGGTTTATGCGGCAAGGTTTTGGTAGCAGGAAGCCTGCTGGGGTGGCTTCTGGGAGAAGATGCCAGAAGCTGCCCCCATGTCCAACAGAACCAGTTCCAGACAGCTGCAAGACACACTCGCCGCTGGCCAAGGATGAGCCAGTCAGCGATGTTGGTAGTTCCTCTGCGATAGCATATTTAAGAAGGGGTAAAAACTGCTGCACAACAGCAGCTGGGAGAGAGAAGTGAGAATATGTGACAGAAAAAACTATGGAGACACCAAAGTCAGCGACGAAGGAGGAGGCGGAGATGCTCCAGGCGTGGTGCCTGTGCAGCCCATGGTGAAGGACCATGGTGCCCATGGAGCACCCCGCGCTGGAGCAGGTGGATGTGCCTGAAGGAGGCTGTGATCCCGTGGAGAGCCTATGCTGGAGCAGGCTCCTGGCAGGACTTGTGACCCCATGTGGGACCCGTGCTGGAGCAGTCTGTTCCCGGAGGGACTGCACCCTGTAGAAAACACCCACGCTGGAGCAGTTTGTGAAGAACTGCAGCCAATGGGAAGGACCCATGCTGGAGCAGTTTGGGAAGGACTGTCTCCTGTGGGTGGGACCCCGTGCTGGAGCAGGGTGAGGAGGAAGGAGCAACAGAGACAATGCATAATAAACTGATGGCAGTCCCCATTCCCCATCACGCTGTGCCACTTGTGAGTAGGAGGCAGAGAAGTCAAGAGTGAAGTGCAGCCCAGGAAGAAGGGAGGGGTCGGGGGAAGATGCTTTTAGATATTTTATTTCTCATTATTGTACCTGATTTTGATTGGCAATAAATTTGATTAATTTCCTAAAGCTGAGTCTGTTTTGCTCATGACGATAATTGCTGAGCGATCTCCCTTATTCGGAGGGTGACTGGCCCCCAATCCCTCCAGCTTTTGCAGGGGCAGGAGTCGGGCGTGGGGGCAGGAGTCAGGAGTGGAGGAGATCCTGATCCAAACCCATCCCAGACAGAGGGGGAGATCAGCACTTGGAGCCAGAGCGGCTTCGCACCTGCTCGACATGGCTCCCGGTGTCAGGGGATTGGAGAGGTCACTTGGGTCCTCCCTTCCCCTTTCTCCTCAGCAAAACAGCTCAAATCGCTCCATGTCTCCCTGGTTTGTGGACTGCTCCATCCTCCATCCCACTCAGCAGCCCCACGCTGGTCTGGCCCCAGGTTGTCACTGCCCTTCTGCCAGGGACAGCACTGGCCATGGAGATGCCGAGGGGTGGGAGAGGCTGGGGGAGGCATTGCTTCTCCTGACATGCCAGGGACATGGGCCAGTGCCCAGGAAAAGGGAAAGTCTTCCTGGCCGCAGTGTGGGGATTCTGCAGTGCGCTGGGGGTGCTTCCTGGGGGGACCTCCTGAGGGGGAAGGAGGGTGGGAACCATAGGAGCCACTTGCAGCTAGGTTCACCCCTACGTGGCTGTCTTTCCTGCAGAGGAGACAAACGCTATTCCCACAGCCTGGCCACATGCCTGGGCTCCCCATGCCCCCAGGCTGTGTGTTGGCCCCATGCCACCTCCCGGCCGTCCCGCATGATGGGATGCAGGGAGAAGCTAGCTGGTGATGTGTCAAACCAGCAGGAGCAAAGCTGGGCCAGGTGTGCGGGCGAAGACCGTGGCCACGGACGGCTCTGGGGGGAAAGAGTGAGGAGTGCTGGTGATATCCCCCGACTGCTCAGCACCGCTGCCCTGATGCTGGGGAAGGGGCTCCCCAGGAAGGAGGTGACGAGTAGTTCCAGGCCCAGGGCTGCAGGGTTGGGGACGGGTGCAGGCAGGGCCGGAGGAAGCGGCCACTGCAGGAATTCCTCTGGGGATGCAGGAAGAGGATGGGCTAGAGCAGCTGTAGTGTGATGGTCCCCAAGGGGAGAGATGGGCTGCGGGGCCTGGAAGGGTCTGTTTTCCACGGACAGTCATCAGACACTTGGAGCAGTGGCACTTGGCCAGGCAGGATCCCCAAGTTGGGACAGGGATGGGTCCACGGTCCCCCTCACCCCGAGGCCCATTCCAGAGGGCTGCTGTGGATGAACAGCCTCCCCATTTCCACGGAGCTCCATCCATGCCATGGGGCCTGGGAACTGCACCCCACAGTGCTGGGGAGCTCCAACTCTCCCGCAAACGGCCCCAGGAGAGGGCCTGGGGCTGGGCTGCAGCCTGGCTCTCCCCTTTCCTTACCACCATCTTTGGTGGGGAGCCCTGTCCCCCCATGGCCATGGGAACAGGAATGGTGGAGTCCATCCCCCTACTCTGTCCCCATTGTGACCAGTGTCCAGCACTGGAGGGTCAATGGGGTGACCAGAGCTGGTCTCACCCCCACAATGTCCCCTACCCACCGCTCGTCCCCAGCTGTCCCCTGGTGCATCCCCTCGCCCTGCAGTTTCTCTTCCCCTTTCCTGGGGGTGCCCATGTTGTGGTCAAAGGCAGAACTGAAACCACAGCCAAGGGGAAGTTTGAGATGGGACACCCTGACTACCTCCAAACACAACCAGGGCAGAGATGTTCCCTCTGAAATGTGTCAGGGTGCCATGTGACCCCTCACTGGACTCCCGGCTGATGCTGGTTACCATTTCCAAACCTGATTCTTACCCCCAGTTTGCTGGTTTGACTTCCTGGCTCCTTGTTGGTGATGTAACAACCTTACTCCCTTGCTGTCACCCTCAGTTCCTAGCTCACCTTCCCTTGCAGAACAGCGTGTCCTTGACACCATGGACACACCATTGACGTATGTCAAGAGCATACAGTGGTTTTACCCTAGGACTGCCTGGGGAGGTTTTGTACGTGAAGAATGATTTATTCGTCAGTCTTGGCCACTTGCTCTTTGCTGGAGCTATACCAGTTTCACATCAGTTGAAGACCTCATTCTTTGTCCCCAGTGATGCTAAGTTATTTTGTCCTTTTTGTGAAATGAGACATTTTTCTCAGTGGTTTAAGTGATCCAAACTATAAACTGGTTTTATATCCCATTAAGTAAACTGTCCAACTAGTCAAATCGGCTTTGATCGACTGATAAATTTTAGGCTGAGAAGCCTTGCACTTTCAAAGTTATTTTTCCCAAGAACGGCATGAATCATACCTGAGAACTGCCTGCTTCTCTTCACTAAGTGTCGATGGAGCCTAGGTGATCAGACCCGTGCAAGATGCAAATGTGCCTATTGGTACAGAAGATGAATCTCTTAGTTTCCACCTCTCCCTGGTTTTATTTTAGAATGAAGCCTTTCATCTGTTCGTATAGAGAGAGCACCTCAGTGTGGAGCAACTTGCTGTGGGTGATTTCACAAAATGATACAACTTGCCCTGTTTCTCTTAGTTGCACTTACTAAAATTTGAATGGGTTTGGTAGTATACAATGCTTAATTGCTTCGCTCATATTTCTTGGTTAAAATTTGCTGAACAAACACAGAAGTTGGATATTTCACAGTTATTAAAGACACCCCAAGGAATAAATTAGCATCAAGGAGCAACGTAGACTTTTTGCCTCCCCCGTACTCTCAATTTCTCAAATACATCCATTGCCTCCCACATTACATTGCAGTATGGGTGTAATGTATAAAGATTTCTTTTAGCTTTTCAGATGGCTGAGCTGAAGTCTTAGTATAAACTGTAACAACAGGCTGCGCCGCCCCCCCCCCCCCCATTTAACAGCCATAGATGAGTACACTTAGCAGTCCCGATATTAGTCAAAGGAACCTTGGTAGCTGTGAATTGTCTGTCCAAACAACATAGTCTTTATTGTAGGTGATTATAGCCGAGCTACTTTAGTGGAAGAAACATTCACTTCAAGGACACAAGTCATCGCATATTAGCATGGTCTTCAAAGCTTGGGGAACAGATTCATCCCCTCAAGTCACTATTTCTGAATATTAACTGTAAAGGTACAAACCATTTCCTAACGGCAGACATTTGTCACACCCAAGGATTATGAGCATGGTCTTGACTTATTACTGCAGAAGGCCAGGTTTCACATGTCCTTTCTGCCAGTCCCGCACACTTACCTTGGACACCAAAGGACATCTCAAGTGGTGCGAGGCACCAGTGCACGGGCAAATGAGTCAAACCCCCTCTAAAATCTTGTGAAGAAATTGCTGAAGGGTTGGTCTCATACATCTCATCTGTTAGCAATGGAGCTGTGACCTTAGGCTAGAGTTGTCCGATGCCATTTCAGGTGATCCAGCATCTTTTTCCTGCTTCAAAGCAGTTCAAGTTCCCTGTAGGTTCCTCTCCACCTCAGGCAGAGTTGCCAGATAGCCAGGGGCATTTCTGAAGCACACTAGACAGATCTGGTCAAACAAGCAAAATGACACCTATGTGTGTTTTCCATGAATGCCTAAAATGATAGGGGGTGAATCCTAAACATGGGCTTTAAACATGCCATAAACCTAAGGGGAGAAATTTCAGGGCCAATCCATCTGTGTTGCAGGGTGACTGAGGCTCTTCAAGTAGCTCAAGTAGCAATGGTAAGAAAAAAAAAGGAATGCCACTGAAAACGACCAAGACTTCAGTTCAGTCTAACGCAGGGAGTGATAACAACTTGTCCTCAAGCCTGGAGAATATGGTGGTCCTTTCCCCTTGGGGACTTTCATCTGATGTTGTCTGGTTGTCTGGAGATTAAAGCACTGTTCTGGAAAATCCTGCTATCAAATGAATAAGAAACACAAGTTATCTACCCTTTATTTAAGGAAGTGTTTCTTCTTTTGTTCTCTAATTGGCTACACAAACGATCTAGTTCCCAACTTTCTTTTTATGAGGATTGTCCTCAAAACCTTCTTCAGATCTTGATTTCTCAGGCTGCAGATCATTGGATTCAACGTGGGAATGGCCACACTGTATACCACTGTCTCAGTGTGTTTCATATTCAAGGAAGTCCTTGCTGTTGGACGCGAACACATGAAAATTCCTGCCCCACAAAGCCATGAGAGAATCATGAGATGGGAAACGCAAGTGGAGAAGGTTTCAGTACAAGGGGTCTTCAGGACAGTGATGACAATATAGACCTAAGACATAGCAACAGAGAGGAAGATGCCCAAAGGTCACCAGAGAAGAAAGTATCGATATCATCTTTTTCATCACATACTTGCCCACACGTGCCAATTGCAGCAGCGGTAGCGTATCACAGAAGTGGTTAACTACACTGGAGCCACAAGAAGGTAAATCAGTCAGTAAAACAGCAGGCATCAAAGGTGACAGACAGCCTCCAATCCAGCAAAGGAGGATGATCTGGGTGCTTGTTCTTCTACTTGTATCATTAACCTGAGGGAGTAGCAGATGGCTATGTATCTGTCACAGGCCACCACTGCAAGTAGGACACGCTCAGCTATCCCAAGGATAAAGAAGAAATAAGACTGCGAGACTCAGACGGCAAAACAGATAGTCTGATTCCAACTTACTAGCATGGAGAGCAACTTGGGGACTGTGACTGAGGTATACGTTATATGCAGGAAGGACAACCCCAGGGAAAAATACCTGGGTGTTGGAGATGACATTCTAGATGTAAAGCCACGATGATGATAATGTTGGCTATTATACTGATGAGATAAAAAACTAAGAAGAGAAAGAAGAGTGAAAGTTGTATGTCTCGAGAGCTGGGAAGTCCCAGGATGATAAACTGTGCTGGGGAGCTAGGACTTTCCATGACTTTCCTATGGTCTGTAAGGGCAATAGCATCAGGGGTTGTGCATGCTTTTTAGAAGAAAATTCTGGGTAGAGATGAAGTATGTTTTCCTTTCTTGACTGTATGTGCTTTGCCATATTCATGGTGATAGTCCACCCAGGGATGTATGTATATGACCAACTAGACACAGCTGAATCAGAGAGAAGTAAGATGCCTGCAATACGAGCCCTTGGGATAAACAGTTCATATCTTGTTTTCTCTTTGATATCTCAGAAATACGGTTATTCATACATTTTAGACTGGAATTCACCTTATCTAACTTGAGACACCTTCTAGGCACGTGTAGAAAAGGTGCCCAAAGAAACTGACACCTAGGTGTGCCATTCCACTGCTCTGTTTTAGGCTACTGCATTTGGCAGGGCAGGTCCTTGACTGGTTCTCCACCAGTTTTGGAAGGAACCAAGGATGAACAGCTGACACGTAGACATTCTGGCTACCTGCACGTCCAAGACATGAATTCTTTTGTCTCTTATATGTTCTTTCACCTCTACAGGGCTCGGCCCTAGGTTCCTGCTTGAAGAAGATGAGTCACCAATCTGCTGAGTAAATAAATAGTTTACTTATCCGACATGCAGAGCATCTTGATCTGGGTGCCCTCAAAGAAGGACCTCTACTGCAGATCACACACCCCATTCATACCCGTACCACCCATCAGGCAATCCCCAAGTCCAGTCACTTAATGCTTGTCATTGGTCTATTGATTTCTTATCGGTTTTCTTGATCACTGGGCTGGCCTTTTTCTGAAATTACCTGCTTCTCTTGGAATTGCTTCATTCTGCTCGCATCTGCCGGTTGCAGCTAGTTCTGCGTTTGCAGCATATGTTTTATGAAAAAGTTTGCTCTCGGTCAGCTCTTGTGGCCTAAGGCTTCAACTGCTTTAGCTTCTAGTGCTACACAAAGCTGTTAATCCTAGCAATTCTCAACAGGACTCCTTTTGTTTTTATAGACATACCTACTTCATACAGTGTCATCAAGAAGGGTACATCTGTACCCTTGCATACTCTTATGTTTGTCCGACTAGTCTGAACACATTGAGAAAATAAACAGAATGACAAAAGCGTAACAACTACAGGAAGTAAAATCTTAATAAGAGTGGCTAATAGGCTTGATAACCAAGAGTTAAGTCCCCAGTGGCTGAACTGTGTTTCCCACCAATCTTTTGAGGGGCCTGGGTATAGGCGGGAAACTAATGATTGCAAGCAGAGGCATTAGGGGAGGAAAAATTGAGTTGGTCCACAATTGTTTGTATGGAGTCAATAGCCAAAATAGAGCTAGCTACTGTAGTATCACTAAAAAGTGTTAAGCAATAGAAGAACCCCAGGGAATATATGGCTCTTGGGGCTGACCTATGGTTCTTAAGGTCACCACTCATTTTGGCACAATTGTTTTAGTTCCTCCTTAGGGAATTACAATGGTCCGAGCTTTAATCTCCCCAAAGGATTGGTGGGGTTTTTGGTTGCTGGGAGTTGTTCATTTAAGTGCTGTTCCTTAGGAATTTGTTTAACGTGGGAGTGATGAATCCAATTCTCTTTTCCTGTGACTTTTACAGCAAAATAAGAAGTTAATAACACCGTATATGGATGTTGTGTGAAAGGGACAAAGTGGTTTTGGCAGAAAATAAACCCCCTTGCGTTCTAACACTCCTCACCGAGGCGGGAGGCCGGGTGCAGCTGGGTTTAAGTCCTGAGTGATGCCCAGTTCACCACTATCAGTCCAGTCACGTTTAATATATTAAACTGTTACGATTTGGATACACTAATAGTGGGCTGCACCTTCAGTCTAGTCGCGCTCATGAACCAGCACGGCCACTCTCCCGTCTTTGGTCACGTTCAGTGAGAAACTGAAATGACCAGCTACTTAAACAGTGCGGTTTATTTAAACAACAGATATACAGGTTCTTAGGATTTCTGGTGATAAATATACTGTCTGCAAAGCACGTGAAAATAAAGATATTGTTGAATATACAAAACGCGTGACAAAGTTATAAACGATACAGCCTGGCTATAAATGTAGGACAGAGATTCTCTAGAGAAATTTCTAAGTTCCCAGAAGAAACACTTGATATAATCTAAGTCTTACCCAAAGGCGTCCCTATTGGGGGGTATTCCGTACTCCCTACTATCCCAAAGCTAATGGTATTGCTGAGGGAACAAATGTGTTGGTCAAACAGTTCTCTAAAACCTATGAACCTGGGTGGCGCTCGCGATTGTCTGATGCCACCTATCAGTTAAATAATTGGTGGAGTGCAGATGGATGCCCGAGCATGAAAGCTTTTTGTGTATCAGCCTACAGCATTGTCCCTAAAGTACATACTAAACCAGGGAAATATCCTACAGGATTTTATGCGGGCCAACCAGTAATGGTCAAAATGCCCCAGATTGGAACAGTGGCAATGGCGTTAACAACTCCAAAGAATCTCTATGCTTGGGAAGCAAAGGACAGTTCTGGGAAAATACACTGAATTAGTACCAGATGGGTGGTACCTACCTTTTAACTTTGCTGATCAGAATATGACCAAGCATTCTCTTTTGTTTTACTTTGCAGAAACACTGACAACAACAAATTTCACCTGGGACCACGGCCTATCCTACACCGAGTTGGAGTGTCCTCAAGGCTTGCTAATAGCTGTAACAATCTGACTTGCTTTCATTGTGTTGATAATAGTTTGGCAACTGAAATTTTAACCACCATTATAGTTTGGGTATTCTATTGTTGTCTACCTGTGGATGGAGTTTTTCCTCAAACCCTGTATTGCAACTGATCCGTGCTTTTGGGCATACACATAATGTCAGTCGATTAACGTGTTTGCCGCTACCGAAGTCCGCTGCTTCACCTTTGGACTGGGGAATTTTAACCCTTCATCTAAATTGAACCTTTACGGCCATGACAAAAACTAGCGTAGGCAAGATGAAGTTTGGAAACACTACAATATATTCTCTCAGCTGGTTGTACGCTGGCCAGAAAGAAACCTGCTGGGAAGGTAAATATTCCCATGCAACAATCAAAACGACATGTGACAAATTTCCCTGGGGAATGCACTTACCCAAAACATGTGAAGAACCCCAAACAGGTGACTGGCATTACATGCAGACTACTGACTGGTGCATTGATTGGGATGGGAGTAGGGGACCGATTTTAAGATTTCTTGTTCTATTAAACCAAAATGCTATAAATGGAATTGTACCAAAGTTTACAATTGCCCTAGCAATGAGAGTGAAATTCAGAAATTGGGCCCGATAGCTCGAGCCCTTCACCCGGGTTGTATTTGCTGTAAATATACCACTCCTATCAGAGACACCTGGTCACGTTTGACAGTTAAGGATGCCCATATAAATTGTGAAAAGCTAACATTGCCTTCTATGGGACGCACTGTTTGGATTAGTAGTCATGGAATGTGGACTACCGATTTTCCAGTGGAAGGCCCACGACACCGACACATATTGGGATTGTTGACACTCTGTCCTCTCTGGCAAAAACAACCCCTTGTGCCACCTCTATGGGGCCGGATCAAACGGGAAGCAGGAGACCCTTGGCAGTATCTGAACACAGGAACTGTAGTTGGATGGACTTTGGAATCCATCTTTACACCCCAGATAATGGCTTTCCAGAATCGCATGATGCTGTAGAAACTTATGGGACAAATCGAGGCATTGGCTAGTGTGACCCGAGTGGACTGGGAAAATTAAATTAACAGCTGCAACGACATTGCAAAATGGACTGGTATTAGATCTGCTATTACTGCATGAAAATGGAGTGTGTGGATATTCAGACTTAGTAAATGACACCTGATGTGTTCATATACCAAATGTGACTAAACATCTTGATGAACAACACATAAAGCGCGTGACTGAGAAAAGGGATGGAAATAACATGGTTGAATAAGCTGTTACACAGACTGGGATTTTCACTATCAGGATGGCTTGCTTCTTTATTGCAATCTGTGATTATTGCAGTCATTGTAGTCATTGTTTTTTGTGTGATATTGGCTTGTGTCAAATCTATGTTGACCCGCGTGTTTAATTCATCAGGTGTGTATGATCTCTGGCAGGACAGAATTGAAGGTGAGTCCTGAAGTGGAGGAAGAGAAGTCTAATCATAGAATCATAGAATCTTCATGGTTGGAAAGGACCTTTGAGATCATCAAGTCCAACCATACAAAAAAACCCCAAACCCCTACAATCTCTGCCGCTAGAGCATGACCTGAAGTGCCAGAGGGATATATGTAAGGGATAACCCCAAAATTGGTTTTATGAGTGTGTGATTTGGATTTCAATTCAAGTGACTATAGTCACAGGGTGGATAATGTGGAATTTTGGTAATGAGGTGAAGTCTCTGTGCTCAAAGACCGATTCAGAGTGGCTTTGCTATCTCTTGTGCAGCCCAGGGGAGTGAAGCCTTGTCTGGCTCCCACAGGAAATACAAATAACGGTAGTCTCGGGGAGCCAGGACAGCCCTGCTTTTTGTCAGCAAAGACCATAAAATCAAGATAACAGAGACTTTGTGTAGTTCTTTGTTTCTCCGATAATTGACCTTTGCCTCATTACCTGTGGAATGCATATGAAAGTTGACACCCCTGTATATGCTAATGAAGATTTTAGAGATCACGCTAAACGTACATGACCACAGCACTCATCTCTCTACCCAAGGCATACTACAGATCACCTAGGGGAGGGAAACCTCCTAATTTTGGGGATGAAAGGATGGAGAAAATGCCTGTTAAACTGGGAGAGAAGAAACTTGATACCTGACACACCAGTCGACGGGCTGCGTTCTCTCCCTCCACCCCAGGCAGGGACGCCTTTCGGGGTAAGCGCTGCGCCCTTCACCCTCTGGGGAATGTTACCCCGGGTTGTTGTACTATCGTTATTTTTGCTAGCAATGTTAACCTTAAGTAATTAGCGCTGTTGTAGTCAGTGAATTCTTCAATGGTGATCTCAAGCCTGTTTCTGTCGCTCTCAACAAAATAACTTATTATGATTACTTGTGAATCTGATTCAGTGGAAGTCCTTTGGTGGGACTCTGACAGACAGATATCGGAACTGTTATTATTTTTGCTACACTAATTTTGATTATTTGCAAATCTGACTCAGTGAAAGTCCTTTGATGGGACTCTGATAGCAAATCAGTGAAAGTCCTGGGACTCCGTCAGACAAATATCAGAACTACAGTCCTTTTAACACGACATCCACACATAAACATATCTTTTTAAAAAGCAGTAGAAACTGTTGACCACTGCTACTCTTTCTTCTTGAAGGAGTTACCGCACATTTTCAATTACATCAGTTGGGTGATTTTAATGCTACTGTCAAATGATGTAGCTTTGCTACTATGGGCTATCTGATCATTTAAATGAATGCCAAGGAGATTTTTACTCCCTCTGCATCAAAGCATTAATAATCCTATCCAGAGCTATGTTCTAGTTCATGGGTATCCCACCAGTAAAAATAATGGATGTTGGTTTCTGCAGGAGAGCTGCATATTTCTGATGAGTTCTAATTTTTGTAATGTAGAAATTTAAACAGTGTAGGATGTGCTCAGTAAAGTAATGCAGCAACATAGGTTTTCAGAATACACAAATCATGATCTAAAATTGTGAGATTAGAAAGAAATAGGCTATCAGTACATTACATTTTCAAATGTCAGCAATTAGGAGGGTAGAAAGTTCAGTCAGTATGAGGAGCTCAAGGGCCAGACATATGCCGTGAGCTATATGAAACTACGTTCTAAGCCATGTTTTCTTTTTTGAATCATTGAATGACTACATAATGTGTAAATGACTGACAACTGTGTCTGAAAGGTGTGTGTGGTGCCTAGTAAAGAAGAGATTTTCTACCACCTTAATGCTCTTTAATGTTTTTTTTTATAAATGATCTGGATACAGGAGTCAAATGTAGGTTAAGTCAGTTTGCAAATCATACTGAACTACGGGGAGCTGTGGAATCCCTGGAGGGTGGAGAGACCTTACAGAGAGATCTGGATAGACTAGACAGCTGGGCAATCACCAGCTGTATGAAATTTAACAAGAGCAAGTGCCGGATTCTCCACCTGGAAAAGGGTAATCCTGGTTACACATACAAACTGGGGGACAAGAGCCTGGAGAGCAGCCCCGCAGAAAGAGATCTGGGGTTTGGGTTGATGGCAAGTTGGATTGGAGTCAACAGTGTGCCCTGGCAGCCAAAGGGGCCAACGGTGTCCTGGGGTGCATCAAGCACAATATCGTGAGCCAGTCGAGGCAGGTGATCATCCCACTCTACGCTGCACTAATGCAGCCCCACCTCGAGTATGAGGTGCAGTTTTGGGCACCTCAATATAAGAAGGGCACCAAAATACCAGAGTGTGTCCAGAGGAGGGTCACCAAGATGGTGAAAGGTCTGCAGGGCAAGACTTCCAAGGAACAGCCGAGGTGACTTGGGTTGTTCATCTTGGAGAAGAGAAGGCTGAGGGGTGCCCTCATCAGAGTCTACACCGTCCTCAAGGAGGGCAGCGGAGGGGGTGGTGCTGATCTCCTGCTGATCTCCTCTCTGCTGACCAGCGACAGGACACGAGGAAATGGAAAGGAGCTCTGTCAGAGGAAGTTCAGATTGGACATTGGGGAAAAGTTCTTCACTGAGAGGGTGGTCAGTCACTGGGACAGGCTTCCCAGGGAAGTGGTCATGGCACCAAGCCTGTCAGAGTTCACCGGGTGTCTGGACAAGACTTAGTCATGTGGTTTAGTTTTAGGCAGTCCTACGAGGAGTGGGGAGTTGGACTAGATGGTCCTTAGGGGTCCCTTCCAACTTGAGATATTCTGTGGCACACACAGACTTTATTTCATTATGAAGCTCTGCTTTGCCGTGGCTAGGAAGGTGCCATTTTCCTATCGATAACAGCTAGTGACTGTGCAGCATTTGCTGGGGATCTTCCTATCTGGACTCCTGGAAAAGAAAAAAAAGAAAATAATCACAGAATCGTTCTTTACATTTGCTTCAAGTCAGCTTAGCTGCTACTTATGGGGTTAGAATACTTCAGCACAATAAAATATTGTTGATATCACCATTAACTATTTAGTGCCTCCATTGTTGTTTCAGGAACCCTGCTGGCAGGAGAGCCACTTTCTTTTCAAGATAATTTAGCAATGCAGTTGCAAAACCTTTCGTGCTTAGCATTTTACTCTTTGGCACTACAAGGCACTGTGTAACTCACGTATATTATTCATGGAGGAAAAAGTCACCCATGAAGGGAATTTCATGAGGCTGGAAATTCAAACTCCTTCAGTTACAAAGGAGCTTTAAATATGCAGTTGCATGCAGGTGTCCTTTCACATGCTTTTCTTCCTAGCTTACCTGAATCACAGTCCCTCCAAAACCAAAGCCGCCACTTACACAGGTTAAAGGGGCAAAACGTCCCGCGGAAGACATCTGCTCTCTGGGTCCTCGTGACAGTGTGAAGCCCTCCGTGACCAGGAACGGGGAGGATGTGGCTCCAGCATATCCCATCTGCAGACTTCCGAAGACAAACACCAAGATCGCCCCTGTCCACGTGAGTAACATTTCTCCAGCCATTCATTCAGCCAAGAGAAACATGCTTTCTTTTTGCCTTCCATTAGCGGGTACAAAACAATCAGCTCACCCCTGGAAAGAGCTGCAATGTTTTCAGACAGCTGGCAGCTGCCTGCAGCTGTTAAGGAGAGCCATCTCCTGGTGAAATTGCCTCCTTGGCTTGAGAAAAAGGCCAGAACTTCACTGCTTCTGCGCCGGTCTCCTCTGCCTTAGGTGATTATTCCACTGGGAAGTACAAGAGATACATCTATAAATGCCTGGCTGTGCAGTCCACGTTCTTTTGGCATGGGACCACCAAAGCACACGTCCCACCAGGCAAGCGAGCTCTGGGAAACACATGCCCTTGCATCCCGAGAGTCCTCTCGTGACAATCTGCTGGTCAGCTTTTTCACCAGGGCTAGTTCAAAGCCTACACAGCAGGACACAATGGTTTCCTTACAAGCTTCCTCTATGTCCCACCGGAGCTTGATCATATAACGCTATTTCTGGCTTTGCTCGGGACACAGGGGAGACCAAAGCCCTTGTATCACAGCTTGGCTTGACAGAGTGAAACCTGTGTGGTAGTCACAGACGCAGCTATCCTGGGCTATGAGCTGCACAGATCCCAGCAGAAAGCTCCTTTCTAAAGCACTCCTAGTCCAAACACAGGACAGAGACAGACACCGTTTGGCTTTAGCCCCGGCCGGCAGCTCAGCCCTACGCACCCGCTAGCTCACTGCCACCTAGGGGGATGGGGAGAAGCGTCAGAAGGAGAAAAGTGGAAAAACTCGTGGGTTGAGGTAAAGACAGTTTAATAGGTAAAGCAAAAGCTGCATGTGCAAGCAAAGCAAGATAAGGAATTAATTCACTGCTTCCCATCAGCAGGCAGGCGTTCAGCCATCTCCAGGAAAGCAGGGCTCCATCACGCAGAGCGGTGATTCCAGGAGACAAGCGCCATCACTCTGAAAGTGCCCCCCTTGCTCCTTCTTTCCCCCAAGCAGAGGACAGTTCATAAACTGAAGATCAGGGGTTCGAACCCCATCTGCGCCTTCCGACCAGTTTGTTTGTTCACCTTGAGCTGTGGGGAAGGGCTGCGCGTGGGTGAGGAAGACCTTCTTTCTCGATTTAATGTCTATGCTGCAGCAAAAACATTGCAAGATTAGAACTACACGAGAGCACTGGAACCAAAATTGTAAGCAATGCGTGTTGCGTGAAAAGGGGCAAAGCGGTTTTGGCAGAAGATAAACCCCCTTGCGTTCTAACACTCCTCACCGAGGCGGGAGGCCGGGTGCGGCTGGGTTTAAGTTCTGAGTGATGCCCAGATCACCACTATCAGTCCAGTCACGTTTATTATATTAAACTGTTATGATTTGGATACACTAACAGTGGACTGCACCTTCAGCCTAGTCGTGCTCATGAACCAGCACGGCCACTCTCCCGTCTTTGGTCGCGTTCAGTGAGAAACCAAAACGACTAGCTACTTTAAAAAAAGTGCAGTTTATCTAAACAACAGATTTATAGGTTCTTAGGATTGCCAGTGATAAAGACACTGTCTGCAAAGCACGTGCAAATGAAAGTATGGTGACATATACAAAACGCGCGACAAAGTTATAAACGATACAGCCTGGTTATAAATGTAGGAAAGAGATTCTCTAGAGAAATTTCTAAGTCCCCAAGAAAACACTCGGTATAATCTAAGTCTTACCCAAAGGTGTCCCTATGGGGGGGAAGAGAGGCTCAGCCCGTCGACTGATCCCGGAAATCAGCGATGGAATTCTTCGCGATGGTGTCTTCCCTGGGTATCCCCCCTCCCTCGGGCTATTTTTATACTATTTGTTATCTTCAAGGTGGAGTTTGAGTGACTTTAGTCATACATACTTTTACTATGATTGGTGTAAATTTCTCTCGCTTCACAATTAAAGGTATAGTTTACGAGAAATTCAGGGCGCAGACTCAAGAAGGAGTGGTCGCACCTTGGAGGCGGGTAGCCTTCGGGATGGAGGTGTGTTTTGGTATTATAATGACATTAAAATGAGCAAAGTTCACACAAAGGACAGCATTTCATCAAAATTTGACAAAATGTTGGCTCCGAGTATCGAGTGGGCAGCTAATTGGCAGCTTATCTGTTTCATGGTATCATCCCATTCCCGTATCCGCTATACATCATAAGGTAAAGCCGCGGAATAATGGCATCCTGCCCCGTACCTCATGTAGCTTATCAGGGAACCACAGATGTTGTGTCCTTCATGCCAGCTGCGGCTGTTTTCTACCTCAGAAGCCTCTTGATTTTATACTTTTCCTTAAGGTGTGAACAATGCTGTACTTTTGTATTTTTAGCCAATTTAGTATTTATTCCACAATGCGGACAGCTCTAAGAGCACATTTTCGCCTGATTGTCTTGAACGCCACGGGCTTGGGATCCCGATTGTTCGCTTTGCCCTGGAATAGTCCCATTCCTCATCTGAAAGCTACTGCACGCCTGGCTGAGGACAAGACACAATCCACACGGAGAGCGATCAGAGCTAAATGCTGCGCAGGGAAAGCCATCAGGTCCTTCCCTGCATACTCTGAGCAGACAGCAGAGCATCCTGGAGACAGAGACTTGCCTCCAAGGACACAGCCCATCTCTACGAGCCCATTTGCATCCATAGCGTTTGCTTCTCTCCACGGCCAGCCAGAATCACAGCTGCTTGGTGTTGTCTCCTGTAATGGGTCGTGCAGGACTACCCCAGTCAAGTCCCTGCATTCCTTCCAGTTCAGGAGAGATAGTCATTAATTCAGTCCTGAAAATATGATAAATTTTGATGCAAAAAGCATTTTTCCAGATTTGAAAGGAACACTCTGATCGGCAAGTCTGCAATGACAATTACACATTTAGGGTATTGGACAGTACGAAATAGAATTTGGTTGCTGTAGGATAAGCTTTGACCCAAGGTGGCTTTGAAGCGTCAAACTGGGATCCGCAGGCACACTGCCCAAAGCAATGTTGCACTGAACCAGCTTGAAAAAGGCAGCGTATTTTTTGCATTTGTTAGGCCTTTCTCTCATGATAAGTGCTGAGACATGCACACAAGCGTCTTTAAGGCAGGGTTGTTCCTTGTGGAACAGCTTAAGGTGGTAGGACTCTGTCCAATGCATTGCTCATTAAATCTTTCTAAACTTAAGCACAAAAGTGTGTTTAATTCACTGCAAGAGGTACAATAAAAATTTCCCCAAGCATTGGTATAAGAAATGGGATTCCTGCAGAATTACCGCACCTGCAGAAGTGGCCAGACTGGAAGCGGACATGCAAGAGTTCTCCCAACCTGCAAAGCTCCTCAGCCACCAGTGACCTCGCAAGAACCCGCCCAAGCCGGGGCCTGCTCTTATCATCTACTCAGCCACTGGTGAACTCACAAGCATCTACAAAAGCCAGGCGCCTGCTCCTGCTCTAAAAGCTACTCATCCGTCAGTGACCTCATAAGCATGACACGAGGTAGGGGCTTGCTCCTGCCCTCTTAGCTGCTCACCCACCAGTGACATCACAAGAACCTTCACAAGCCAAGTTCCCACACCTGACCTATCAGCTGCTCACCCACCAGTGACACCACAAGAACCTTCACAAGCCAAGTTCCCACACCTGACCTATCAGCTGCTCACCCACCAGTGACATCGCAATCACCTGCACAAGCCAGTCCCCAGGTCCTCAGTCACCACTGGTCTCATGCTGATGGGATCACTGAGGCTTCCTGAGGCCTGCTGTTGCAGTGTTGTTGAGGAAAACGATATGCAATGCAAAGTCCTCGAGCCATCTTGCCTTGCAGGGATGGGAGAGCTTCTGTGTACGAGGGCTCTGAATCCCGCTGGTGCTCCCATGATGGAAACGAACGCTGCTGGGGGTGTGCATCCCCAAGCCCCTCTGGTGCACCGTGCCTGGTTCCACTGCTGTGAGCCAGCATGCCCAGGGCTACCCCAGGGAGGAATGCTGCTTTGGGTGAGGGCTGCAGCCTCCTGGGGATGGAGCCACTGCTCCATGGAGCTCCACCAGTGAGCACACAGGTTGAGCACACAGCCGTGTGCCTGCACCCCAGGGCCTGGCTGGTGTACTGTCAGTGGGAATGCTGTGCGCGACTGGAGCCCCACTGCTCTGGGCACGTGTCTCTGATCCCCACCGCTCTCCTGGCTGATTGGCATGCTGCTGTGTTCAAGGCTCCCCGAGCACTGCTGCTGCCCCTTGGCTGGGAAAGATGCTGTATGTAAGGGTCCTAGAGACACGCTGCTATTCCTGGGCTAAGCGCGGCCTCCAGAAACATGGAGGGTACAGCCCCGGCCCTGCCACAGTGACTGTCCCTGCAGAAGGACCCGGAGGTTCCTTGGGTGCTCCTCTCTCTGGTTTATATGCATGGCATGGCGGGGTGCTGCTGCAGCTCCATCACAGCCTGACTCCGTGCGTCAGCCCTTCCACTGAGGCAGTGATGTCTAAAGAACAAAGTTAGAAGTTGATCAAGAAGTTTGGGTGGGGACATGGTTGAGGCATCGAGGAATGTACTTAACCTTGACTAGGCTGTGAAACGGAACAAATGTGTCTTATGTGTTCTTTTGCAGTTGCTGACTTAGACATAAGACAGCAAAATGAGAACTTCTGGACCAAATTTGAGCCAAGAGCGTATTCCGAACTAACCTTGGGTAATTATGATGCTAAAATACATCCCCCTTTGTGAATAATGAGCATGCTAATGAGGTAACCTCCCGAAACGTTTTAAAAATGAGCTCTAGATGCATATGTAGAGTTAGGAGTGGCGAATGAATCATTAATGACCAATCAGCTGTATTTTATCGTTATGACTATTGGGTGGTTTGACATGTGAGGTGTGCTGGCTGTTGTTAAATGGCCGGCACCCAATTCTGCAGAACTGGAACAAAACCAAGTATCTCGACGCAGTGTGCGGATTGGCTCTTGCACAGCAGGCGGAGAACCCTCATGTAGGGACAACAGCAGGGGCTGCAGGAAAGGGCTCAAAGCAGCTCTGCGGTCTTGGGAGAGAATTAATTTTTAAAGTCCTGCCTTTTTCCAGGGTATTTTTTTCATCATGGGACAGCAGGAGAGGTGAATTCCTAGGACATCCTTTTGGAAGCACTGGAGGACCTTGTGCTGGGCATGTTCAAGAAGGTCAAGTTTAAATTATCACCTATTGATTATGAAGGCGTGCACAATCTGTCCAAACGTTTGCTTGAAGAAGCCAATGTCGCAGTCAAGCTCGCTGAGCACGTGTGCGAGCAGCAGGGACCAGATGCTGCTGGTCTGTCCTCCAAGGGTGAGCAATTGCATGGAGCTTCTCCTGCTGTCGCTCTGCTCACCTGTTTCAGGGACTGCTGACATGATTGCCCCACGCCCCTGGGATCTCCCACATGGTGCCTGCAGTGCCTGTCCTCCATGGCGGGAGAGCCCCGTGGTCAGTCAGGGTGGGCTGTGCTCATCCTGCTCAGGGAAGGAGGGTGTCCCCGTGCTGGAGCCAGGGCTCCTCGGGAAGGGAGGAAGGCGTCCCCGCAGACCTAAAGGCAGTGCAGTCATCCCTGCTGCCTTCACCCCTGCCTGGCAGAGGATACTGGGCTATGGGACGGAGGAACACACAGAGAGCCAAAGAGGAGGACCGGGAGGGGAAACCCCCGGGGATCATCCGTGGCCCCGGGGTGCTGGGGGAAGCTGAGGGCTGGATGCGGGCGTGAAGGGGTGGAGGGAGCGGGGGAAGCCCTGGGGTTGCTTGTCGTGGGGCGCTGGGGTTTGGATGGAGCCGGGGGCTGCTGGAGGGAGCCGGGGGGTGGGCCTGGGTCTGGGTCAGGCCGGGGGGCTTCCTGCAGCCCTCTTCCCCACGCCCGCCACACTCATCCCTCGTCCGCCCGGTGCCTGATGACGTCTGGTGCAGTACGGGTCGCCATTGGCGGGACGCTCGGGCGCAGTCCCCGTCTGGGCTTCGCGCCATGGGGTGGGGGCACGGGGACTTGTGGGGAGGAGGAAGGGACCCGTGGGGACAGAGGAGGGACGGGTGGGGCTGTGGAAGGGGAAGTGGGAAGGGGCGGTTTGGGGTGAGGAAGGCAGCCAGCGCCAGGAGCGGGGGTGGGGGGGCGAGAGGGAAGGGTGCTGAGGGTGGGGGGAGGGACGGGGGCGGGGTTGGAAGCGGGGTGAGGAGGGGGGTGAGGGCGAGTGCCTGGGTGGGCGGGTGAGGGGGTGTCCCTGGCCCGTGGGGTCACACAGCAGGAGGGGAAGGCCGGGCTGGAGAACCCTGGCCTGTGGCCACAAGTGCTCGGGGAATTAGGGTGGGAGCAAGGCCATCCGCCTGGCTAGAGGTGGGGTCCCCCATGGCCACGGCGGCACCCTGGCACCTGGGGCGGTGCGGGTGACCCGACCCCTCTTTCCTGCCCTCGGTGCGGGTGGGTCGCTGCCTGGCTACGGGCTGCCTCCGCTGTCCCTGATGGGAAGGTCCTTTGCTGCCACTCGTGCCCAGAGAGCCTGGCCCTGCGTGGCACAGACATCTCTGTCCCCTCCGTGCTGCTGCCCCCAGCACTGAACTGGGTGGATTTGCCCCAGCGTGGCGGTATGTCCCATGGGGGAGGCAAACCCCGTTCCCACAGCCCGACATGTGCCTGGGCTCCCCGTGCCCCCAGGCTGTGTGCTGGCCCCACGCCTGCTGTCAGCAGGGCCTGGGATCTGGTGCAGAGGCGCTGACGTGCCCCCAGGAGGGGGAGTGGGGGGAAGACGGTGGTCCTTCGCCCTGCTGCATCCCTGCCCCAGCCTGCGTCGGCAATGTCTGAGTCCTGCTGCCTCGTGGGGAGCCTGATGCCCTCCAGGATTAGGGGCTGGGGCCAGGGACACCCTGCTGGTGTTGGGGGGCTGTTCCAGTGGTTCGCCCTTGGATGAGGGGTGCAGGCATGCCCCTGCGCTGCACTGAGGCTCTTCCCATCTGTCCTGGGGTGGTCAGGAGCTGTGTGATGCCACGTGCTTGCGGGCGCTGGGCATGGCACACCAGGAGTTTCCACATTGCATGGTGGTGTTAATTAGCTATTTATTATCAGGGAGATGTCGGGGGCCAGTGTGGCACTGGGGAATCCCTGGTGTGGTGTGTCCCGTGCTCTCAGCTCCTGCAGGAGAGGAGGAGGTGAGTGAGGCTGGACAAGAGCAGGCAGACCTGGCCAGGCAGCTCCCACCTGCCATGGTCTGGAGCTGATGGGGCTGCTGCAGCTGGGCGAGGAGGAGACCTCACCTGCGCCTGTAGTGCCAGATGGCCCCAGCGAGGGCTGCAGCAATGGCCAGCAGGACCACAATGGTGATGCCGACACTGAGAGCTACCTTGGAGCTGCCTGGAGGAGAGAGGAGAGAGAGAGGTGCAGGTGCACAGGAGGCCATGGCTGGAGCTGCCATAGGAGCCTGACCCACCATCCTCCAGGCACCTGCATGGGGCCACGGGCCTCTGTCTGCACCCTGTGCCCCATCCCCATGGGTGGCACCTACCCCAAGGGATGAGGAGGCTGCGCGTGCCCAGGCTGCGGTGCCGCACGCGGCAGGCGTAGCTGTGCCCATCATGGGGGGCCACGGCCAGGACGCTGCGGAGCTGGTAGGTGAGGTCAGCGTTGGGCAGGATGGCGCTGGTGTTGAGCGTCGGGCCTGGTGGCACCTCCTGGCCGTCCCGCAGCCAGGCCACGCTGATGGGCCGCGGGTAGAAGCCGGTGACATGGCAAACCAGCAGGAGCTGGTCTGGTCTGGGCGTGCGGGCGAAGACCGTGGCCACGGGCATCTCTGGGGTGTGAGAGCAAAGGGGTGGGGGGAGCCCTGGTGGGGCACCACTTTTGTCCCCAGTGAGTGGGGGGCTTTGCGGTGGCCGTGCCAGGGTCAGGGGGGGTGTCTCACCTTGCCTCTCCAGAGATGCCTTCCCATACTCGATGAATTTCTTCATGTGGTCAACACAGGTGACATTGAGAAGGTGCTGCAGGGTGTCAGAGAAGACGGTGAAGTTGTTGAACTGCCCCTCAACTTGTGCCGCCAGCTCGCTCTCCTGCTGTCTCTCCCAGCGGCTCTTATCTGCATTGAAGCTGAGGAAGTTATGGGCGTTGTAGGCGACATGGTAGAATTTGGTATAGGAGCCATTGGGATACAAGTCGCAGCCGGCCGTGCACTGGAACACAAAGGGGTCTGGGGGGAACAATGGTCATCATGAGTGCAGCTGGAGCTGGAGCCCTAAATTGCACCTGCTTCTTTGAGTGCAACCCTTTTCCCACTCCCTCTGCACCCCAAGTCATTCTCCCCAGGGAGAAGACACGAAAGGCCAAAGCTCAATTACAGCTGAAACTGGCCAGTGTTTCAGGCTGTCAGGCAAGAAGAAGGTTTTTTTTTAAAGTGCATTAATAGCAAGAGGTCTAAAGAAAATATTGGACCGATACTTGTTGAAGATTGTCAACTGACTAACAGGGATGAAGAGAAAGTGGGGGCATTCGATGCTTTTTCGAGCAACAGTGCAGAAAGGTATCCGGGGGTGCTGGCTAAGAGCAGGTTCAGTTTGAGCCAGCCGCAGGACCCAAGAGGGCAAACCACATCCTGGGGTGCACCAAACACAGTATAACCAGCGGGTCAAGAGAGGGGATTGCCACGTTGTAGTTAGTGTTGGTGCGGCCTCACCTTGAGCACTGTGTGCAGTTCTGGGCCCCACCCTTTAAGAGAGATGTGAAGGTCCTTGAATGCACCCAGAGGAGGGCAACAAAGCTGATGAAGGGGCTGGAAGGCCCATCCTATGAGGAGTGGCTGAGGACCCTGGGCTTGTCTAGTTTGGAGAAAAGAAGGCTGAGGGACAACCTCATTGATCTCTACAGCTTTCTGAGGAGGAGATGTGGAGAGGGAGGTGCTGATCTCTTCTCCTTGGGATCCAGGGACTTGATGCATGAGAATGGTTCAAACTGCGTCAGGGTAGGTTCAGACTTGACATGAGGAAACTTTTCTTTACAGAGGTGGTTGATGCCCCAAGCCCGTCAGTGTTGAAGAGGCATTTGAACAATGCCCTTAATAATTTGCATTAACTTTTGGTCAACCCTGAATTGGTCAGGCCGTTGGACTAGATGATCGTTGTAGGTCCCTTCCAACTGAACTAAACTGAACTAGTCTACATTCTACGTTCTATGTTCTATATTCTGTATTCTGTATTCTATATTCTATTCTCCCATGTCACTGTTCTGCTTTACGCCCGGTAGAAACTGCGTGTGAGAAACCTGTCCTAACCCTGTAGCTCATTGTCCTCAAGCTGCCCCCTGCCCACAACAGGGTTGAGAGCCCTGGCCGAGCACAAAGCACTGCTCTGGGGGAGTGACAGGACACGGGGTTGGGGTGGGTGTTGTTGAGAAGGGTTGTTGGTGTGGGGTTTGGGCGAGTAAGAGGACTGTGGCGCTCTGCAGGGTACCTTGCCCTTGGTTGTCCAGCACTGCACCAGCCTGTAGGGCCAGGCGCTTGCTCTGTGTGTCCCATCCCACAGACAGGAGTGGAGAGGCCCCTCCACTGCATTTCTCAGATGACTTCTCCGGTGGGATTTGGGGTGCTTGGAGAGGAATAGGTGCGGCTGGTGTGAGGGTGTAAGTGGAGCTAAACACGGCCAAGGTTTGTGTGGGGGACCAGGATGGCCCCGTGTGACCCCTGCACAGGACAGGGTGGTTCGGGGGTTTTGCTGGTGCAGGATGAAGCCCCAGTCCCTTCCCTCCTGCAGCCCCGGTTTTGGAAAGCCGTTGGCGGTGGCTCTGAGCTCATTCTCACAGCTCCCTGCGATAGATGAGGAGGTGCTGAGCACCTGGTACTCACAGGGTGCCTGGAACATCCTGGCGTCACTGGACAGGGACAGAGGGAAGTTGTGCACATAGGTCCTGAACAGGTTTTCGAGGTTCTCCCACTCTACTGCAGGCAGGGATGGGTAAACCCATGGGTATAGGTAGAGGATGTTCCAGGTGTATTTCTCCAGGGTAACAAAGACAATGTCCTCCAGGGTGCCCCAGGCCGAAATGTCCACAAAGCTGGTGTTGTGGAAGATGGAGGTTTGGAAAAGGTGGAGTTTATAAGAGCCTGTGGGGAGAAGTGGGAGAGGAAGCAGCGTTGGGGTACATGAGGATGAAGGAGGAGATCGGGGACTGCCAGTTCCAGTGCTGGTGGGCAGCCCTAGGAAGAACGGTGGTTTATAGTGTCCCTGGGGACAGGCAAGGCAAGATGGGGCAGACGGGCAGGGCGGGGGAAATCCCCTGTTTTTACTCAGTTTGCAGTTTCCTTCGACAGGCTCTCTCAGCCTCTCCCCGCTTCTCCTCTACTTTCCTATTTTTATCCACCCACCTCCCCAGGGTCTGTCCCTCTCTCTAAGCTGTCACTTAGCCGCATGGCAGGGATGGTAGGGGGAACCTTGGTGACGGTTTGGGTTGATGCTTCCCCCGGCAAGGAGTGCCCATGCCAGGAACTGGATCCACTGGAGACCTGCACACGCTGCGGGGGCTTGGGGGTCTGGGAGGGAAGGGCGTTTCACCGCTGCTTAGGGCTCCCAGGAAATGCTCAAGGGTGAACCCTAACAGGAGGCAGGGGACTGAGTTCGATGCTGCAGCGCTGAATGAGGATCTGGCAGAATAAGCAGGGCAGAGTGAAGCCTGCTTTGGAGCAGTGGGTGCCCCCTGGCCAGGGTGTGGGGAGTGCCTGCCCCTGGAATGGCAAGCACAGGCTGGGCGTGCAGGGCTGGTTGTAGCTGCAGGAGGAACCTTTCAGCTTTGTTTCACAGGGGGAGAATGTAGAGGATTCAGGGACCCTTTGAATGCAAGAGAAATGCTCCTGCAGGCAAAGGGCGATGCCCAGGACCTGCTCAAGGGGTTGGAGCCCAGTGCAGGGCTGTTGTGCCGTGAAGGGCTGAGAACGCCTGCTGCCTGCAGGCTCCTTGCAGGAGGAAGGCATCTTTGGGGGCACCCCGGCACCCCAGGCCTGGCTTAGGGACCCCTTGCCCCATGGCTGCTCAGGCGGCTGAACTCCCGTGCCGGTGGTGCTGGGCTGGGCAGGATGGTGTGGGGCAGGGAATGCCAAGCAGGTGGGCAAGGATGGGGCAGCTTTGGGTGCTGTGGGGTGGGGGTTGTCCCACTGATGATGGGGCCAGTGGCCTGTCTGTGCCCACCCCCTGCCAGCTCTGTGGGGTCCCGCAGTGCAGCAATGGGAGCAGGTCGGGGTGAGGCAGGGCTCTCACTTACCCTCTGGATCTGCCCACATCGCAGGAAGAAGCAGGAGAAAGAGGAGGAGGAGGAGGAGGCGGCGAGGAGGCTGCATGGTGCCGGCAGCAGGTGTGCAGGAGCGAATGAAGCAAGAGGAGGAATGGGCCACGGAAGCCGTGACCACCTACTTCTCCCCAGGGCTGCTCTGCCTGTGCAGCTCTGGCAGTGGCAGTGTCATTGCGTGGCTCCTGTAGCCAATGAGGCTGGTGCTGAGGTTTTGGGGAGGGCCTGGCTGGGTGTGTTCCCCAGGGAGAGATGGTGTGGCTGGTGGAGGGCTGGGACGCTCTGGCCAGTGGCTGTGACTGCCAGGGGATTTGCGTGGGTGCAAAGTCAGCTGCAGTGGGCATCCCTCCCGGCTACAACAGCACCCTGGCACCCAAGGAGACGTGGTCTGAGTCCAGCCCATAGTGGCCTTTGCCTTCTCCCATGGTAACACCCAGGACTTTACTCTGTAGACCCCTGGCAGAGAGCACTGGGTTTATGCGGCAAGGTTTTGGTAGCAGGAAGCCTGCTGGGGTGGCTTCTGGGAGAAGATGCCAGAAGCTGCCCCCATGTCCAACAGAACCAGTTCCAGACAGCTGCAAGACACACTCGCCGCTGGCCAAGGATGAGCCAGTCAGCGATGTTGGTAGTTCCTCTGCGATAGCATATTTAAGAAGGGGTAAAAACTGCTGCACAACAGCAGCTGGGAGAGAGAAGTGAGAATATGTGACAGAAAAAACTATGGAGACACCAAAGTCAGCGACGAAGGAGGAGGCGGAGATGCTCCAGGCGTGGTGCCTGTGCAGCCCATGGTGAAGGACCATGGTGCCCATGGAGCACCCCGCGCTGGAGCAGGTGGATGTGCCTGAAGGAGGCTGTGATCCCGTGGAGAGCCTATGCTGGAGCAGGCTCCTGGCAGGACTTGTGACCCCATGTGGGACCCGTGCTGGAGCAGTCTGTTCCCGGAGGGACTGCACCCTGTAGAAAACACCCACGCTGGAGCAGTTTGTGAAGAACTGCAGCCAATGGGAAGGACCCATGCTGGAGCAGTTTGGGAAGGACTGTCTCCTGTGGGTGGGACCCCGTGCTGGAGCAGGGTGAGGAGGAAGGAGCAACAGAGACAATGCATAATAAACTGATGGCAGTCCCCATTCCCCATCACGCTGTGCCACTTGTGAGTAGGAGGCAGAGAAGTCAAGAGTGAAGTGCAGCCCAGGAAGAAGGGAGGGGTCGGGGGAAGATGCTTTTAGATATTTTATTTCTCATTATTGTACCTGATTTTGATTGGCAATAAATTTGATTAATTTCCTAAAGCTGAGTCTGTTTTGCTCATGACGATAATTGCTGAGCGATCTCCCTTATTCGGAGGGTGACTGGCCCCCAATCCCTCCAGCTTTTGCAGGGGCAGGAGTCGGGCGTGGGGGCAGGAGTCAGGAGTGGAGGAGATCCTGATCCAAACCCATCCCAGACAGAGGGGGAGATCAGCACTTGGAGCCAGAGCGGCTTCGCACCTGCTCGACATGGCTCCCGGTGTCAGGGGATTGGAGAGGTCACTTGGGTCCTCCCTTCCCCTTTCTCCTCAGCAAAACAGCTCAAATCGCTCCATGTCTCCCTGGTTTGTGGACTGCTCCATCCTCCATCCCACTCAGCAGCCCCACGCTGGTCTGGCCCCAGGTTGTCACTGCCCTTCTGCCAGGGATGGACACTGGCCATGGAGATGCCGAGGGGTGGGAGAGGCTGGGGGAGGCATTGCTTCTCCTGACATGCCAGGGACATGGGCCAGTGTCCAGGAAAAGGGAAAGTCTTCCTGGCCGCAGTGTGGGGATTCTGCAGTGCGCTGGGGGTGCTTCCTGGGGGGACCTCCTGAGGGGGAAGGAGGGTGAGAACCACAGGAGCCATTTGCAGCTAGGGAGGTTTGTAGCTGTTCAATGCGGTGTTTTTCCAGAGCAAACGCCTGTAGGTGCTGGTGGGTCAGGGATGGGAGATGAGATGAGCCAGGAGAGCTGGTGGCAAGGGAGCTCATTGGTGGGGAGGCAGCCAGGCGTCAAGTCATGAATTCCTGGGTCTCCCATGTGGTCTCATCACCTTTTCTGCAAGGGGGTCCACAGTGAGCCACGCTCAGGGCCGGGGAATTTATTGCTGCATCAGCTGCTGCTGCTGCAGTCCCTGGCCTGACCCATCTGCCCAGAAACCTGAGAGGAGACGGTGGGAGGGAGACCTCACCTGCGCTTCCACCACCAAAATCCCCCAGTAGAGGCTGCAGCCACAAGAAGCAGCACTGCGATGGTGATGCTGGTGGTTGGAGCTGCACTGTGGTTTTCTGGAACAGGGAGAGAAGAGGGTGGGCATGTGAGTGTGGCAGCACCAGGCAGGAGCTGCCCCTTGCAGGGCCAGTGGCTGCTACCTGCACCCTGTGCCCCATCCCCATGGGTGGCACCTACCCCAAGGGATGAGGAGGCTGCGCGTGCCCAGGCTGCGGTGCCGCACGCGGCAGGCGTAGCTGTGCCCATCACGGGGGGCCACGGCCAGGACGCTGCGGAGCTGGTAGGTGAGGTCGGCGTTGGGCAGGATGGCACTGGTGTTGAGCGTCGGGCCTGGTGGCACCTCCTGGCCGTCCCGCAGCCAGGCCACGCTGATGGGTCGCGGGTAGAAGCCGGTGACATGGCAAACCAGCAGGAGCTGGTCTGGTCTGGGCGTGCGGGCGAAGACCGTGGCCACGGGCATCTCTGGGGTGTGAGAGCAAAGGGGTGGGGGGAGCCCTGGTGGGGCACCACTTTTGTCCCCAGTGAGTGGGGGGCTTTGCGGTGGCCGTGCCAGGGTCAGGGGGGGTGTCTCACCTTGTCTTTCCAGATCAGCCCTCCCGTACCTGCACAGGGCGAGGATGTGGCTCTGGCAGGAGATGGAGAGGAGGTGCTCCAGGAGACTCGTGACTGCCTTTTTGCTGTTGAGGGACTTGCTGATCAGCTCTGCTAGCGAGGACATCTGCCGGGGCTCCCAGCGCTGCCTCTCCACCTCAAAAGCTATGAGGTCTCTGCCACCCTCCCCAACATCCATGAAACCCCAGCTTGTCCTATTGGGGTGCAGCACACAGCCCGCACGGCTCTGTATCACCAATGGGTCTGCCAAAGGCAGAGCCGGTGGAGAAATCCCATGAGTGTGTGGAACATGGGTGGCACAAGGTAGGATTTGACTGGAGGCGCATGAGGGGGTGCTATGGGCAGCAGGGTGAAATGGGCAGCGGGGTATGGGACCATGCTTCAGGGAGCCCCGGGACACCCTGCATGGCTTCAGTCCCCTTGGAAGGCTGGAGTGGATATGGGACCAGTTATCACGGGGCAATTGCTCAAACAGAATGTTGCCCCCCAAAATATTTCTCTTTCCCAAAAGTCACCCAACTTTCCTTTTCCCTAATCTGCGCTGTACAGGTCCTGCAGCCCCCATAAATTTGGTGGCAGCTCCCCAGTGTGCAGACGGGTTCCCCTGTGCCAGATGGCAGCAGCCCTGAGGGTTGTTTTTGGTGCGCTGCTCTCCCCACCCCTGCTAGCCCTGTGCCCTGTCAGCCACAGCATTTCCCATTGCCCTTTCAGGAGCTGTTGGACCCTATGAGACCCTACAAATGCCACCGTGGTGGGGAAGAGGGCACACCTGGAACCCGGGGAAAGGGACTGGGGCTCTGGCTTGGATTGTCCCCGTACTCACAGTCCAGTTGCACCTTCTGCGCCACTTCATGCACGTATCGGACCATATTGCGCAGAGCGACTTTTAAATGGGACTTTATCTTCCCCATATCACCCTCGGTTGCAGCCTGTCGGGACCACGGCCAGTGGAAGCGGAGGCTCCAGTCGTCAGGATCCAGCGCGTAGATGGGCACATCCCCCAGGAGAGTCACCCCGAACACCTCAGCGGAGCTGACATTGGTGAAGAGGATGGTCTGGAGCAACTGGAGAACCTGTGTCTCTGCTGGGAAAGAGGATGGGGATGGAAAGGGATGCAGGAAAGAGGAGAGGAGTGCGGGGGCTGGAGGGGAAATGGGGTTCAGACTAGGTATAAGGAAGACATTTTTTTACACTGAGGGTGGTGAAGCACTGGCCCAGGTTGCCCAGAGAGGTGGTAGGTGCCCCATCCCTGGTAACATTCAAGATCAGGCTGGACAAGGCTCTGAGCAACCTGAAGATGTCCCTGCTCACTGCAGGGAGATTGGGCTAGATGACCTTTAAAGATCCCTTCTAAACCAAACCATTCTATGATTCTACGCTCTTCACCCCACACCCCAGGGATCCCCATCAGCCTGCACTCAGGCATGTCTTCTCTGGACTCTCACCTCCTCACCCGCTCAGGGTTGCTTTCCTGTCTGAACTTCCTCTGTCCCCGATGCTCTTTGTTCTTCTCTATTTTACTTTCAGTGAGGTATTTCTCTGCCGTACAGCATTTCAGGCAGCTTGTCCCCTCCCTGCCTCCGTCCTGCCCAGCGTCTGCTGTCTGTCTGTGTGGTGGGCACCTCAGTGCTTATCTGGGGTGATGCTTCCCCCAGAAGAAGCACCCATGCCAGGACCTAGACCTGCACACGGCACAGAGGACATGGAGGACAGAGGAGGAGAAAGGGCATTTCATCCAGATTCGGCAGCATCGGCAACTCAAGGAGACCAAACCCTGACAGGGGCAGGAGAATAGCCCAGCCCAGAGATCAATCCCGCATTTCAATGTCTGCTGCTGCTTCTCCCCTAAGAAACCTGAGGTCTCACGGGGTTGTGGGGAAATGCTCTGTGTAATGGCATCACGCAAAATGCCCTCTTGCAGGTGCAATTCCCCAACAAACGGGGATGCTGGAAGGGGCCCACAGCACCACATGGAGCTGAGACCCCCCCAGCACCCACGGGCTCCTTGTAGGAGGAAGGCAACTTTGGGAGAACCCCAACACCCCAGGCCTCACTGGGGACCCCTGGTCCCACTTCTGCTTGGGTGCCTGAACCTCTGTGCTGGAGCCGGTGGGGCATGAAGCCCAGAGCTGGAAGCAGGAACAGAGAGGATGGGCAGGGACAGGGCACCTTTGGGTGCTGCATCATGGAGGGGAGGGTGGCCCTTTGATGCTGGGGACCATCCCCCCCAAGCAGGGGACAGTGGCCTGGCCATGCCTCCCCTGAGGAACCTGTGGGGTCCTCTGCCAGGGGGGCGAGAGCGGTTGGGGTGAGCCAGGGCTCCCACTTACCCTCTGGGTCTGCCCACGTCCCAGGGAGGAGAAGGGTGAGAAAGAGGAAGAGGAGGAGGTGAGGGGGCTGCATGGTGCACGCAGCAAGGCTGAAGCAGCAGCAGCAGCAGTGACTGCAGGAGGAGGAAGCACCCGTTGGGTCCCACGCGTCAACCCATCCCAGCAGCCACGGCGGTGGCTCTCCGCCAATGAAACCAGTGCAGATGTGTCAGGGAGGGCCCCAGAGGCCCCAGGCAGGGGGCTGGGGATGAGTGGCAGGGAGGAAAGCTGAAATAAGGTCTTGAGCCTGAAGTGCTGTGAAAGGCTGGGGCTGGGGAGAGTCCGGCCAGGAGGAGAGGGCATAGAAAGGGAGGAATCACACTGGGAGAAAACGGCTGCTCAAGGACCTGAGCTGGGTCCCCCGACTCCCCCTCCCCACCGATGGTACCTCGCCCGTATCCCCATTCTTGTGGGATGTACCAGCTCCAAAGGAGGTGATGGTGGCTTTTGGGTTTCAGCCCTGACTGGAGAAAGAGAGCCGCTGTCCTCTCAGCCCCACGTGGGGAGAAGAACTGCTTTCCCCCTCGCTCTGCCCCAGCACCTCCAGCTCAGGCTCCTCCTGCAACGGGGCTCCCCAGGGAGGAGGTGACAAGCAGTTCCTGCCGAGCCCATGGCTGCGGGAACACTGCTGGGGAGCTCCAACTCTCCCGTTAACGGCCCCAGGAGAGGGCCTGGGGCTGGGCTGCAGCCTGGCTGTCCCCTTTCCTTACCACCATCTTTGGTGGGGAACCCTGTCCCCCTCTGGCCATGGGAACAGGAATGGGGAGTCCCTCCCCCTACTCTGTCCCTATTGTGACCAGTGTCCAGCACTGGAGGGTCAATGGGGTGACCAGAGCTGGTCTCACCCCCACAATGTCCCCTACCCACCGCTCGTCCCCGGCTGTCCCCTGGTGCATCCCCTCGCCCTGCAGTTTCTCTTCCCCTTTCCTGGGGGTGCCCATGTTGTAGTCAAAGGCAGAACTGAAACCACAGCCAAGGGGAAGTTTGAGGGGGCGTGCTCCGCTAACCTCCAAACACTGAACCCCTTCCCTTCCATGGAGCTGTCCCATGAAGAAGTGGAGATGCTCTGGTGGCTTGGCAGGCCCAGAAATGGCACCAACAGTCCCACTTCCCCAGCAGGTCACCTTGGCATCACTCAGGGGATATCCGGCCATGCCACCACAATGTCCACATCCCTCCCAGCGGTTCCACCAGTGCTGGTGTTAGAGGAGAGTGTTTATCTGGTGGGATGACAAAGCGCAGCCATGGCGTGGCCAGTGAGGGAAGGGGTAGGGGGATATTTGTCCATGCAGTCTTATGAGGTGACCATTTGTCCTCACGGTTCCCCCTAGGATGACTGTCACTTCTTGCTGAGCAGCTGATAGGCCATTAGCAGGCCTCTGGCTTCTGCAGGTGCATGTGGGGGTCACTGGTAGCTGAGTACCTGATGGGGCAGGAGCAAGCATCTGTTTTTGCAGGTGCTCATGATGTGTTCAACCCACTCCAAATTTTCTCCAGATATCTCCCACTGTTGCAGTGGACCAGAAGTTCTGCTTTAGCTCTTCCTCATCTCTATTGAATGTACTTGTCCTCATGTTTTTGTTGGCTTTTTGCACTTTCTTCCTTGCTATAGCAGAGGTCTCAACTTTCTCCTCCTTGATATCGTCACTTCCTTTGGTCAGCAGATGGCCAAAGGGGGCAGGGGACTGTTTGTCCACACAGATCATTGGTCCTCACAGTCCCGTCAGGTGACATTGGTTCTTACAGTCCTCACAGGTGACCACTGGTCCTCACTGTCCCTCCCGAGATGACTGTAGCACTTTGCAGTAACACTTCATGTGACCATTGGTCCTCACATACCCGACGAATCTCTGGTCTCCCCTCGGGTGAGGGCTGTAACCCCCTGTCGCATTAAAAGTTTTGATATTTGTCTGACAGAGTCCCAGGACTTTCACTGATTTGCTATCAGAGTCCCATCAAAGGACTTTCACTGAGTCAGATTTGCAAATAATCAAAATTAGTGTAGCAAAAATAATAACAGTTCCGATATCTGTCTGTCAGAGTCCCACCAAAGGACTTCCACTGAATCAGATTCACAAGTAATCATAATAAGTTATTTTGTTGAGAGCAACAGAAACAGGCTTGAGATCACCATTGAAGAATTCACTGACTACAACAGCGCTAATTACTTAAGGTTAACATTGCTAGCAAAAATAACAATAGTACAACAACCCAGGGTAACATTCCCCAGAGGGTGAAGGGCGCAGCGCTTACCCCGAAAGGCGTCCCTGCCTGGGGTGGAGGGAGAGAACGCAGCCCGTCGACTGTTGTGTCAGGTATCAAGTTTCTTCTCTCCCAGTTTAACAGGCATTTTCTCCATCCTTTCATCCCCAAAATTAGGAGGTTTCCCTCCCCTAGGTGATCTGTAGTATGCCTTGGGTAGAGAGATGAGTGCTGTGGTCATGTACGTTTAGCGTGATCTCTAAAATCTTCATTAGCATATACAGGGGTGTCAACTTTCATATGCATTCCACAGGTAACGAGGCAAAGGTCAATTATCGGAGAAACAAAGAACTACACAAAGTCTCCGTTATCTTGATTTTATGGTCTTTGCTGACAAAGAGCAGGGCTGTCCTGGCTCCCCGAGACTACCGTTATTTGTATTTCCTGTGGGAGCCAGACAAGGCTTCACTCCCCTGGGCTGCACAAGAGATAGCAAAGCCACTCTGAATTGGTCTTTGAGCACAGAGACTTCACCTCATTATCCAAATTCCACACCCCCAGAGCCATGCCTGGGTGAGTTGGGGTGGGGTGGGCAGGGCTGCAGTGTCTCTAGGGCTGGGACGAAACGCATAAACAGACCTCTCGAAATGCCCGGGTGTTTGTGTGTGTTTGTCCTGGTTCCGGCAGGGACAGGGTTAATTCCCCCCAGGCTCTGGCAGGGACACAGGTATTCCATCCCATGGGAGCCATGCCCAGTGTGAGCTGCCGGGGGGAGCGGGCTGGGGCGTTCAGGGTCCAGTCGGTGAGCGGTTCGTGTTTGTACATTCCTCTATTCGTGTTATTGTTGTTGTTTTCTTGTTCCCTTTGCTGTTGTGTTTAACTGCCTTTGTCTCAACCCATGAGTTTTGCCTTTTTCTTCTGATCCTTCCCCGTGGAGGGGGGGAGTTCGAGCGAGCGGCACGTGGTTCTTTGTCACCATCTGAGACCAAACCGTGACAGTGTTATTGTAGGTTCTCTTGGGAGATCATACACATGACCACCTTTTCTTACCATGTTTGCTCACCGGCTGCATCCGCTCTCCAGGTTTGTTGGGTGAGCTTCATCCTGCCATGTCCCATGAGTGCTGCAGGGTGTTTCACTCCATCTGGGAGACGAATTGCCCCATGTGCCCTGTTGATGCTGAGACTGCGGGCTCCCAGCCCCGAGGTGAGCCCTACCTGCAGCTGAAAGGTTCATCTGTCTGTCCTAGCTCAGCGAGGTCTGGGAGAGATGCAGCATCCCTTCTCCTGCAGGGAGACCCTTGAGCCCTGCAGTGCCGGCGGTTGACTCTGAGTGTCAGGGAAATCCAGTCCTGCCTGCAGCACTGTGGGTCATAGGGTTTGGCCAGGGGAGAAGCCGCCCCAGCGGAGTTATGGTGGATGTGGCCATGGGCCAGCCGGGTTTTCTTCTGACTCAGTAGATAGTTGTCTCACACGTAGCTGCCAGAGACTTTTCCCGTGCAACTTTGCCAGGAAGTTGTCCTGTGAAACCAAGCCTTTTGAAGAACATTCAAGAGTGTGGTTGATTTGGAGCACGAACTAACTTCCTTCCTATGCCTGTCTGAATTCCACTGTCTCTGATGCGAGATTCACTTCCTTCTTCTCCTTAATTGGGAGGCTTGGGGGCACTTTACCCCCATGTACACAGTTGCTTATTTCCATGAAATATGTAAGAACGTGTTTGTATATGCACAAATACTCTTTTATCCTTTTTTTTCCTTTGGTGTTTCCTGCAATTAGCCCAAATGATTCAGTGGTTCTCCAGCTTCCATTTGCAGCTGGTCAAAATATCCCCAAGCCCATCCAAATCCTGAGGAAAGGCACACGTTCTTAGTGAAAACATGAACATTTTAATTTCATTTTATACACATCTGCAATTCCCACAGATTACATCAGAGCTTCAGTGTTACTCAGCACTGGTTTGTGGCCAGGTGTTGTTAGTCTGTGTGGAAAAGTTCTGGAATATGGTTAATAAAGGCAGCTTTTAGGAAAAAACGCTAGAAAGTGACAGTAGAAGGGCACAGCTTACTGCCTATGGATAAATGTGTTATTGTACCAGAACTGGAAGAAATTGCAACTGGGCACTGGGGTGCCCTAAAGAGCCTCCATGAGTGTATGGGACAGTGCCACGAGGTAAGAAGTGATCATGTGTAACGAGTGAGAAGGTCTCAGACTTGCATCCTTGTCTGCTTAGCAAATTGAAGCTGGTCAGGATACCCCCAGGTTCCCCCCCTGCGTCTCTGAGTCGAGCTGATCTCGCACTCAGCAGTGTCCAGAATTTTGCTGAAGCAGAAAAAGGTAGAGTTTTTGTCCCTGTGAGGGTGGTGGAAGGAAACAGGGGCTGTTGACTCCCTTCCAGGCTAAGCTTCTTTGCTCAGGATGGAGTTCCTGGACTCCGATTCCTCCATCTGCTGGTGCTTTCTGAAATGAGAGGGGGATTGCTCATGGGTACTCCATGCAAGAGGTTTCATGGGGTGCAGACAGCAGCTGGCAGGGTTGGAGCAGGAGCTTCGCTGCTAAATGCAGCCATCCCCTGGGGCATTTCCTCCCCTCCTCTCCCACTGCAGCTCCACGGGGCAGAAAGGGCCTCACCTGCGTCTCCACACCCAAAGCACTGTGATAGCAGCCACAGCTGCCAGCAGCCCGGCCCCAAGCCCTGCAATCAGCACCACCTCCGAGTTCCCTGAGAAACACAAGCAGAGGCTGCCATGAGCTTTCCCAGCTTTGCTCCATTCCGCGGGGCAGGGCAGCTCAGGAGTCCTATCCCTGTCCCCGTGGGTGGCACCTACCCCAAGGGATGAGGAGGCTGCGCGTGCCCAGGCTGCGGTGCCGCACGCGGCAGGCGTAGCTGTGCCCATCACGGGGGGCCACGGCCAGGACGCTGCGGAGCTGGTAGGTGAGGTCGGCGTTGGGCAGGATGGCACTGGTGTTGAGCGTCGGGCCTGGTGGCACCTCCTGGCCGTCCCGCAGCCAGGCCACGCTGATGGGTCGCGGGTAGAAGCCGGTGACATGGCAAACCAGCAGGAGCTGGTCTGGTCTGGGCGTGCGGGCGAAGACCGTGGCCACGGGCATCTCTGGGGTGTGAGAGAAAAGGGGTGGGGGGAGCCCTGGTGGGGCACCACTTTTGTCCCCAGTGAGTGGGGGGCTTTGCGGTGGCCGTGCCAGGGTCGGGGGGGTGTCTCACCTTGTCTCTCCAGAGCTGCCTTCCCATGGGCCAGTAACACCTCCATGTCGTCAACACAGGTATCGTTGAAGAGGACTTCCACCATCTCAGTAAAGGCAGTATAGTTCTGGAGAACAGCCTGGACGTAGCGCGACAGGTCGGTGTCTTGGGACAGCAGCCATGTAACATTGTCCGTGTTGAAGCTGAGGAAGTCCTGGCCATTGTAGCCCACATAGGCGAAGGCCCGGGAGGTCCTGTTGGGGTAGAGCACACAGCCCGCCATGCATTGGGCCACGAAAGGGTCTGGAGGAGCAGAGAGGAGGGAGAGTTTGCATAAGGGGCTGGCACTGCCTTCCTGAGGACGTGATCAGCATCTCCTGTGCAGTGCCAGCACTGCTGGGTCCTTCCCCGCTTCCCAGATACTCTTCGAAGAGGGGACACAGAGAAGATCAGGTACTCACAGGGCACATCCTTCTGCATGGCACCTTCATTGACCAGGTGGTTGAACTTCTGCAAATAGATCCTGATCATGTTCTGAATGGTGTCCCAGTCACTGCGGGGCAGGGCTGGGCGCACCCAGGGCTGGTGGAAGCGGATGGTCCAGGTGTGCTTATCAATAGAACCAAGCTCGATGTCCTCCAGCAGCCCCAGCCCTTCTGTGTCCACGAAGGAGGTGTTTTGGAAGGTGGAGGTTTGGAGCAGGCGGACAGTGAAGGTTCCTACATGAGAGAGAGGTTGACCGGGGGAGATGGGAGTGAGAGGAGAGGGCTGGGGAAAGTGGAGGGGCTGAGGGACGGGTCCTTGAGGTTGCAGGGATCTGTGGGCCACAGTAAGCCCCCTGCATCCTTGGCAGCCCCAGCTCCCACCCCCTGCACCCAGCTGCAGTGGCTGCATCTCTACCAGAGAGGAGGTTTAAAACCAGGGGACAAGGAGGGGTGAGGAGGCAAGTGCCCAAGGCTGGTGGGGAGCAGGAAGCCCCTCGTCCATGGGGTTCTATGGGGGCATGGGAGAAGATGTGGATGAGCCAGGGCTCCCACTTACCCTCCAGGTCTGCCCATGTCCCAGAGAGGAGGAGGAGGTAGAGCAGAAGGAGGAGGAGGCAGCGGTGAGGGGGCTGCATGGTGTCAGCAGCGAGGTCCCAAGCATGCAGTAGAGGGTGCAGCGGCAGGAGGAAGGGGGTGTGAGAGATGTGACCACACACTTCTTGTCAGGGTGGCTCTGTTTGGGCAGCACCACTGGTGCTGCTGTCCCTGGCAGCCAATGAGGCTGGTACTGAGGTTTTGGGGAGGACCCAAGGCTCCTGCGTGGGGTGGGCTGGGCTGCGACACCCCGAGTATGGCTGTGAGTACTGGGGAACTTGCGTGGGAGTAAGTCCATCCCACTGCCTGCAGGAGGAGTCCCTCATGGCTGCAGCAGCACCTTGACAATCAGGGCAGTGTGGCGGGCCCCCACTTTTCTAACCCCACTACAGGTGGAGGTCCCACCTGACAGGAATGTTTCTTGCTGCCACTTGGGCCCGGCATGTCTGGCCCTGCATAGCACAGACATCTCCATGCATTCTGTGATGCCTACTCAACCAGGCAGGTTCACCCCTACGTGGCTGTCTTTCCTGCAGAGGAGATAAACGCTATTCCCACAGCCTGGCCACATGCCTGGGCTCCCCATGCCCCCAGGCTGTGTGTTGGCCCCATGCCACCTCCCGGCCGTCCCGCATGATGGGATGCAGGGAGAAGCTAGCTGGTGATGTGTCAAACCAGCAGGAGCAAAGCTGGGCCAGGTGTGCGGGCGAAGACCGTGGCCATGGACGGCTCTGGGGGGAAAGAGTGAGGAGTGCTGGTGATATCCCCCGACTGCTCAGCACCGCTGCCCTGATGCTGGGGAAGGGGCTCCCCAGGAAGGAGGTGACGAGTAGTTCCAGGCCCAGGGCTGCAGGGTTGGGGACGGGTGCAGGCAGGGCCGGAGGAAGCGGCCACTGCAGGAATTCCTCTGGGGATGCAGGAAGAGGATGGGCTGGAGCAGCTGTAGTGTGATGGTCCCCAAGGGGAGAGATGGGCTGCGGGGCCTGGAAGGGTCTGTTTTCCACGGACAGTCATCAGACACTTGGAGCAGTGGCACTTGGCCAGGCAGGATCCCCAAGTTGGGACAGGGATGGGTCCACGGTTCCCCTCACCCCGAGGCCCATTCCAGAGGGCTGCTGTGGATGAACAGCCTCCCCATTTCCACGGAGCTCCATCCATGCCATGGGGCCTGGGAACTGCACCCCACAGTGCTGGGGAGCTCCATCTCTCCCGCAAACAGCCCCAGGAGAGGGCCTGGGGCTGGGCTGCAGCCTGGCTCTCCCCTTTCCTTACCACCATCTTTGGTGGGGAGCCCTGTCCCCCTCTGGCCATGGGAACAGGAATGGTGGAGTCCATCCCCCTACTCTGTCCCCATTGTGACCAGTGTTCAGCACTGGAGGGTCAATGGGGTGACCAGAGCTGGTCTCACCCCCACAATGTCCCCTACCCACCGCTCGTCCCCGGCTGTCCCCTGGTGCATCCCCTCGCCCTGCAGTTTCTCTTCCCCTTTCCTGGGGGTGCCCATGTTGTGGTCAAAGGCAGAACTGAAACCACAGCCAAGGGGAAGTTTGAGATGGGACACCCTGATTACCTCCAAACACAACCAGGGCAGAGATGTTCCCTCTGAAATGTGTCAGGTGCCATGTGACCCCTCCAAGGTGTCCCCGCTCCACGTCTTCATCTCAGATGTCCCCAGCTGTGGTGGGGACATGGGGAAGCCCCATATGGGGCTGCTGCGGGCTGAGCTACAGCATCCCATGACACTGAGTCAGACATGGGGAGACAAGGAAACCCCTTCCCTTCTGTGGAGCTGCCCCATGGAGAAGTAGGGATGCTGTGGTGGCCTGGCAGACCCAGAAATGGCACCAATACAATTCTTTACAGCAGCACAGCTACAATGGCTTGAACTGGATGACTGTTTGTCTGAGGTTTTATTGGGGTTGGTGCATATTCACCATAGTAAGATAGAAGTTACATTTATGAGGGACTGCAGTGCACTTCCATCTTTCAAATTAAGCTTTAGGATGGCTTGCTGATAACAGCTGTCATTAAGAAACCTGGTCATAACCTCACCTCCACTTGGGAACTGCTTTTAACCGAGAATCTTGTCCTTGGCTCCCATCTGTGTAGGAGCTACACAGGAGCTATGCTTCAGCTCTGTCTGCTGCAAGTCTTGTACTTCTCCATTCCTGACACCAGTCCTGTCCCATTGGCTTGAGTGGATCTGAATTGTCACCTCAGATTTGCTGGGTGATCACTGGACTCCCGGCTGATGCTGGTTACCATTTCCAAACCTGATTCTTACCCCCAGTTTGCTGGTTTGACTTCCTGGCTCCTTGTTGGTGATGTAACAACCTTACTCCCTTGCTGTCACCCTCAGTTCCTAGCTCACCTTCCCTTGCAGAACAGCGTGTCCTTGACACCATGGACACACCATTGACGTATGTCAAGAGCATACAGTGGTTTTACCCTAGGACTGCCCGGGGAGGTTTTGTACGTGAAGAATGATTTATTCGTCAGTCTTGGCCACTTGCTCTTTGCTGGAGCTATACCAGTTTCACATCAGTTGAAGACCTCATTCTTTGTCCCCAGCGATGCTAAGTTATTTTGTCCTTTTTGTGAAATGAGACATTTTTCTCAGTGGTTTAAGTGATCCAAACTATAAACTGGTTTTATATCCCATTAAGTAAACTGTCCAACTAGTCAAATTGGCTTTGATCGACTGATAAATTTTAGGCTGAGAAGCCTTGCACTTTCAAAGTTATTTTTCCCAAGAAGGGCATGAATCATACCTGAGAACTGCCTGCTTCTCTTCACTAAGTGTCGATGGAGCCTAGGTGATCAGACCCGTGCAAGATGCAAATGTGCCTATTGGTACAGAAGATGAATCTCTTAGTTTCCACCTCTCCCTGGTTTTGTTTTAGAATGAAGCCTTTCATCTGTTCGTATAGAGAGAGCACCTCAGTGTGGAGCAACTTGCTGTGGGTGATTTCACAAAATGATACAACTTGCCCTGTTTCTCTTAGTTGCACTTACTAAAATTTGAATGGGTTTGGTAGTATACAATGCTTAATTGCTTCGCTCATATTTCTTGGTTAAAATTTGCTGAACAAACACAGAAGTTGGATATTTCACAGTTATTAAAGACACCCCAAGGGATAAATTAGCATCAAGGAGCAACGTAGACTTTTTGCCTCCCCCGTACTCTCAATTTCTCAAATACATCCATTGCCTCCCACATTACATTGCAGTATGGGTGTAATGTATAAAGATTTCTTTTAGCTTTTCAGATGGCTGAGCTGAAGTCTTAGTATAAACTGTAACAACAGGCTGCGCCGCCCCCCCCCCCCCCCCATATAACAGCCATAGATGAGTACACTTAGCAGTCCCGATATTAGTCAAAGGAACCTTGGTAGCTGTGAATTGTCTGTCCAAACAACATAGTCTTTATTGTAGGTGATTATAGCCGAGCTACTTTAGTGGAAGAAACATTCACTTCAAGGACACAAGTCATCGCATATTAGCATGGTCTTCAAAGCTTGGGGAACAGATTCATCCCCTCAAGTCACTATTTCTGAATATTAACTGTAAAGGTACAAACCATTTCCTAACGGCAGATATTTGTCACACCCAAGGATTATGAGCATGGTCTTGACTTATTACTGCAGAAGGCCAGGTTTCACATGTCCTTTCTGCCAGTCCCGCACACTTACCTTGGACACCAAAGGACATCTCAAGTGGTGCGAGGCACCAGTGCACGGGCAAATGAGTCAAACCCCCTCTAAAATCTTGTGAAGAAATTGCTGAAGGGTTGGTCTCATACATCTCATCTGTTAGCAATGGAGCTGTGACCTTAGGCTAGAGTTGTCCGATGCCATTTCAGGTGATCCAGCATCTTTTTCCTGCTTCAAAGCAGTTCAAGCTTGGGGAAGAGTAGCTTGAAAGCTGCCCAGCAGAAAAGGACCTGGGGGTGCTGGTGGATGGCCAGCTCAACATGAGCCAGCAGTGTGCCCAGGTGGCCAAGGTGGCCAACAGCATTCTGGCTTGTATCAGGAATAGCGTGGCCAGCAGGAGCAGGGAAATGATGGTGTCTCTGTACTCGGCACTGGTGAGGCCTCACCTCGAGGGCTGTGTTCAGTTCTGGGCCCCTCTGTACAAGAGGGACATTGAGGTGCTGGAGCGTGTCCAGAGGAGAGCTACCAGGCTGGTGGGGTCATGTGAGGAGAGGCTGAGGGAGCTGGGCATGTTTAGTTTGGAGAAGAGGAGGCTGAGGGGAGACCTCATTGCCCTCTACAACTACCTGAAAGGAGGATGCAGAGAGGTGGGTGTTGGCCTCTTCTCCCAGGGGAATAATGACAGGACCAGAGGAAATGGTCTGAAGTTGCGGCAGGGGAGGTTTAGATTAGCTATTAGGAAGAATGACTTTACTGAAAGAGTGGTCAGGCACTGAACAGCCTGCCCAGGGAGGTGGTTGAGTCACCATCCCTAGAGGTGTTTAAGAAACGACCAGATGTGGCCCTTCAGGGCATGCTCTAGTGGCAGAGATTGTAGGTTGTTTGGTTGGACTCAATGACCTCAAAGGTCCTTTCCAACCATGAAGATTCTATGATTCTACGATTCTGTGTTCCCTGTAGGTTCCTCTCCACCTCAGGCAGAGTTGCCAGATAGCCAAGGGCATTTCTGAAGCACACTAGACAGATCTGGTCAAACAAGCAAAACGACACCTATGTGTGTTTTTCATGAATGCCTAAAATGATAGGGGATGAATCCTAAACATAGAGTTTAAATGTGCCATAAACCTAAGGGGGTAAATTTGCTCACTGGAGCTGTGGCTGCATCCACCTTGCTACCAAAGGGACCACTTGGGACATTGCCTTCTGGTACTGTTTGCTTTCTCAGGCCAGCCCAAAAGCACGCAGTGATGGTCTTTCTGGTCCCTGCAGCAACAGTGGTCAGATACAGTGTGATGGCCAGCTCTGGTCCCTCACCTTCAGGCAACACAATAAGGCAAAGATGTAGATGTCAGCAAGGAGATAAGGTGGCTTGGTGCTTGTGCATAGGGGATGGAGAGAAGCTGTCGGCACAGACAGGAGAGCAACTGCTGCAGCCTCAGCCTGCCAGCAACCACAGAAGGATGCTCATTTGATGCACTGTAAGGCCAGCAGAGCAGGCTGAGAAGACACATGCTTGGTGTGAAGGGTCACATGTGTGAAAAACCCTTGTTGCTTGCTGGTCCTGTCATCCTGAAAGCTGCCGGCAGCTCTGCAAGAATCACTTCATGACATGCTGAAATGCAGCCACCTCTTGGTGGAGCACCGCACTACAGCACACAAGTGCCACCAGAAAGGGAGGGAACACAGGCACTAGCATCTCACCAAAATGTCCTATTTTTGCGATACTGTACCCGCTTCTCAGCTGGCTGCACTCACATGATGTAGGTGCAGAGAAATAAGAGGCTTAGACTATGAAAAATCTCCAGTCTTTGTTGTGACAGCAGCCAAACCATGTAACCACTGGAATCCCAGAGGACTGGGATATTTTTGTTGGGGATTCCACACAACCCGCCTCATCCCTACCTGGGGATGCTGGCATTCCGGGTGGTTGAACTGCCAAATTGCTGAAGTGTCAGATCACTGTTTGATTCCAGGTGCCTGTTTCTGCAGGTGGTACCTGGGAGCAGGATGAAGTGGAAGGGAGCTGGAAGATAGCCCAACCATGCTTTTTGCTGGGATTTAATCCATCCCCCATATTCCCTGGTACTGAAGTTTCCTTCTCCCTGCGGTGCTGTGAACCTCCTCATTGCAGAAGTCTGTTTGGCCCTATCATGTTTTGGTACCTTGGAAGCAAGCAGAAGGAGCAAGATGGGCCAGGACACGTTCTCTGTGGCAGTCAAGGCTGGAGCTCACCCCAGTGGGGACCTCTTCCTCATCCTGGACTGTAAGTGTGGGCTCAGTCAGAAGTGGGGCAGCTGACACAGTCGTCTTACAGAGCCCTTGGGAACGATGCAGGTGGCATCAAGTGGGGCCAGAGTGGCCCGGATGACCTCCCAAGAAGGGACTTGGCTCATGGTGCAGGTACCTTTCTGCGCAGGATGTGGGAGGGCTGGGGGTGGTGGGGGAACAGGAATTGCTAGGTGACAGGTTTTGTGCTGGGCTGGCAGCCCCTGGGGAAGGAGAGATGTGCTTACTGCAGGACTGGGATCTCTCTTGGGTATTTATGTGGATTCTCTTACGGTGCCCTATGTTCACCTTGCTGCCCGCACACAATGCTTTTCTGAAAAGGTGGCTTGAGGACAGCTATTACCATCTGAGTGGCATCTCTAATACAGAGCTAGGTGACTCTCAGTGAGAGTCTGTGGCACAGTGGGGAGCTGAGCTTGGGGTCTCAAGGGATCTAACCACAAGGCAGGTCTTTCCTGCAGAAAGCACAGACAGTAGCAGCACCATTTTTGCACTTGAGAGATCTGGAAGCGCTGCTTGGGGATTCTTAGGGCAAGGGAAACACAACTGGTCCCCAAACTGACTTTGGCATGGATCGATACCACTGGGGTTTAAACCATCTGCCTAATGGTGATGGACCACAATCTTCCCATGCCCTCACTCAGCCGAGCTTCTCAGACTGCCCTCCTTCCCCAAACGGTCTTTAGACTGTTACGTGTCCACAGAGATGGCAGCCAGAGTAAAGCTGCTAGCACACATGGCGAGGTAGATGAAGAAGTGGACAGCCTTGCAGATGAAGGAGACAAAGATCAAGCCCTCAAAGGAGTAGATGGTGGTCTGGAAAGGCATGCAGAAGACAACGAAGAAGTCATCCAGGCTGAGGTTGAGGATGAAGAGGGTGGTAGTGTTGTAGCCCATTTGCCCACTGTGCAGCAGCATTGCCTGCACCAGGCTATTACCCACTGTGCCTAGGAGGAAGAGGAAGGAGAAATCCACAGGGACAATGACACTGGCAGGGCTGAACTAATAACTGTTGGAGGAGTTCCAGTAACCAGCCAAGCTCACGAAGTCCTTGTGCTCCGTCATGCTGTGTTGTGGTGGGATGGAACCTGGGACAACACGGAGAGATGTGAGAGACTGGAGTAACACTGCTTAGCCTCTTAGCTTGGCTGATGGGCCTGTTGGCTTGCTGGAGACACAGAGCCCCATTTTCAGCTCTGTGACCTACATGCCTTTCAGCAGGTTCCTCTGGACACTGCAGGCCTGGAGGACGGGCAGGGATAGGTTGGAATTAAGGAATGAATCCACAGCCCATGTTCAGATGCTGCCTTGGACTGATGAGGTGAGGTTTTGGGGGAGAGGAGAGGATGGATCTGTCCCCAGCTTCCTCCTCTGTTGGAGAAAGGAGTCGGGATCTCTGCCTCCCAACTGGTCCAACTGATGACAGGAGGGGTGTGACATTCATTCCCAGTAATGGGGCTTCAGTCCCAAAGCAACCAGCTGGACAAGCCAAAATTTTTGCTCCCCCAGTACTGACATGCAGAGTTTTAACCCTCCCCTGCTCCCATCTCTTTTGGTACCTACTTCTAGAATAAAGCGTGCACACTCTAGGGGTAGGGCTGGAAATGCTTTTGGCAGTGACAGCTACTACACAGCTCCATGTTGTGGGGTCTTTCTGAGGAGGACAGCTCTGATGGGACCACTCCTGCTTTGGTTTCAGTGACCCAGACACACATGCTCTTTCTAAGTCTCACAGGGCAGCTCTCTGCAGGACTTGGGCTTCTTGTATCATTTCCCTGCCCCCAAAATAAGTATTTGAACTGAAAGCAGAAGGTGAGGTTGTGTGTTCCAACGCTAATTTCTCTGTCACAGGCATAGAAATGTGTCTGCATGTTTTTGAGGTCTGGAGCTGGGGGAATATCACAATATACAGGCACAGCTTCCTTTGAATAAACACATGGTTTGTGTTCTTCCCCCCCCTGCAGTGTTTGTAGGGATGTGTGGCTCAAGGCCAGCTCACCAAGAATATGGAGATCGCAGTCTGTGAAAGAACCAACCTATAGCTTTGGTATTCTCTTTTAGGTTGGGGAATTAGCAATTGCTCCCTGGGACGTACTGGCAGAGGGAGTGCCTGAAGCGGAAACACTGCAAGGGACACGTGAGCATGGGTCCCTGCCTGCAAGTGGTCCTGGTATCAGTGCAGATTTGGGAATGCCAGCAAGCTGCCTGGAATCACACTGAGCCTTGTTCAACACTGCCACGGCTGTAATGAGACCATTCCTGTACAGTTGCAAGTATCCCCAGAGGTGAGTGCTAAAGGCTCATAAAATTTAGGAAGCAAGCTGTGGTCTTTTGGTTGGCCCGCCCAACAACAGTTGGTACAAGTCAAATACCTGACTTGGCATGGCAGTTTCTCCTCTGTCCGGCCAGCAGGAAACTCATGCTGCTGCCTGGGAGCTAGACTCTGCTCTCTGGAACCCCAAAGGTCACCGCACCTCATTTATGAATGTGTGGATTGCTCCCGTAGCACATACCCATCCTGAAGCAGAGGGGATTTCACGGGGAAATGTGGAGCAGAGTGCCAGGAAGGATGTGGTGGTAGGTTGGTAATTGTACCCTTGCCACAGCTTTGAGGTTCTTACTGGTCAGCCGTGGTTCATGATCCGCCTACATGAAGGCAAAGTAGTACTTCAGTCCCCTTTACAGATGGCAGTTGAGATATGGTGAGCATGACGAGGTGGATCAGGGAACTCATGGATGCATTAGAGAAACAAATCTTTATCTCTACTGGGTTAGCTCTGATCCACACCTCTGTGCACAGTCCTGCCTGCAGACAGGACAGCAATAGAATAGGCACAGAGTGAAAGCAGGGTTTCTTAAGTGACATATACAAACTGTGACACTGATGCTGGGGCACTGAGATGCTAAGAGACTCTCACAGAGTCATTCAGAGCATCTCTGGCAGAGTGGGATGTCTCCAAGTCCCTATTAGACAACTTCTTAGGAAGCTGCCACTCACCCCTGCGCCTCTGTTGTTTCTTGGAAGCATTTTGCAACCATTTCACACCCTACCATTGTGTGAACAGATCTATGACAGTGCTTCTGAGTTTCGCGTGGCTCTGAATAAGCCTTGACTATCTGCTCTCAGCAGAAGAAAAACGAAGAGCATGGGCAACAGGGTTCCTCTCCCACATCTGCTACTCAGGGTTAGCATGGGCACAGGCAGTGTGATGGAGGAGGTAATATTCCCAGGGATGAGGACCCAGTCAGTGGCAAAGCTGGGACTCAAGAGACCTGATTTTTCTAATGAGGGTTCGGTAAAGGATTGGCGGGCAGAATGGTTCTCAGTACGGGTCTGGTGGGGGTGATGAAAGGACCAACACTGAGTCTTGGTGGGGGCAGGCAGCAGGTCAAGGCAAGGGTGCCTGCGAGCCAGCGTAGCCAGCTCCTGTGTCAAGGGAAGGCCAAGAAGGGCAGGAGGAGTCAGGGTACGGGGACAGACACAGCAGTGCTGGGGGGACAGCACAGACCCTGCTGGTCTGGCCAGACAGGAGCAGGGAGAGGAGAGGCAGCGGGCAGTTTGAACTCCCCGTTTCAGTGGGCTTGGGAGCCAGCTGGTTCTGCTGCTGCCATTGCTGTAGAGTGCCTCCACTTCCCCGCTGGCGCAGCAAAGCTGCCATCGGGCGCCTCATTCGCTCTGCGAGGGGACAAGGCAGAGCCCCCACTCACTTGGCCAGCTCCGGGGAATGGACCGGGAGCCACTGCCCCCCCTCCAGCACCCTGCCCGGCACCCACCCCGCCTGCTCCCCGCCTGGCCACAGCCCCCTCCCCGGCACCGGGCAGGGTTGGGCAGCCCGAGCGCTGCCCCGTCCTGTGGCAGGTATGGCTGCCGCCATCCCGTGGGGCTGCCCGGCCCCCGGAGCTGCTCCCCTCGTCGCCCACCACTGCCCTGCCCTCCGTGGGGCACCGGCCGGACCCTACCTGCTGCCGGACCCCCACGACCACCGGTGCCACTCCTGCTGCCCGTGCGGCATGGGCAGAGCCCCCTGCATGCCCAGGCGCACACCTTGTCCATGCAACACACTCGCGCACGCATGCAGGCGCAGAAACACATGCAACAGCAGCAGAAACACACGTCCACTGTGTAAGGAGAAGCTGTTGCCCGAGCACTCACACACCATTCATGGTGTTGCGCACACACACACACACTTACTCCCAGGTGCTTCCTCCTTCTTCAGGCTCAACCCTCAATGTCCCGCAGCAGAGTCTCAGGTGTTGGATCTCATAACATAATTGATTTAATTGGAAGGTCCAGCAGCAAGAATAGCCTGGGCTGGGTGCCTGTGAAGAGAAGGACCCTGCACAAAGAAATCCCTGGGCAATGACGCCTGCATTGTGATCCGCACACCTGCCCCTCACGCACCCTTTATGTGCTGGCCATGTGTCTTTAATGGTGATTTTTGGTCTGGGGTCTTCTAACATCAGATTGGGTTCCTCCTCTGTGTCCAGGCAGGCTCTTACCTTCTGTTTGCAGTTTATGTCAAGGCTTGGAGCCTCCGTATCTTCTGGTTTACATTCCTTGTGCACCTTGCCTTGTTGGCAGAACATGGGGAACTGAAAAGTCCTGGACCTGAGAGAAACATCAGTATGATATCCAGTACTTTCCCATGCTAAAAGATTAAACAACATTGTGCCATCTGCTAGGAAAAGTACCAAGAATAGATTTCTTATGGACTAAAGGTTTCAGCAAATCTAGCTACTCATGCTAATTAGAGCTAAGCAATCACCACAAATCACACCAAATTATAATCCTAAATGATTTATTCTACTTAAAATTTACTTATTTATGCTAAACAGTTATGTCCCTCAACAGCCACATTCCAGCACACCCATGTGTGAACACTTGTACCCTGAAACACACGCCCCCCCCAGCAGAACACACTCAGCACTTGCACTGCATGCATGTCCCCCTCAAAGCACACGCTTCCTTATAAAATCCACATGCCTCTTGAACGCTGACCTGACGCATACCTCCCCTTGCACACAGCCCTGCACAGGTACTTACATCCCCACGCACATCCCTCAGCACCAGCCATCACTCCCCAGTCCCCAGTGGGCACCCGGGAAGGCTCCAGGGGTTCCCAGAGGCTGGGGGGGACAGCTGGAGCCCCTCTAGCAGCTCCTCCCGGAGGTTCTTGAGCACTGGATTGCCCTAAGGGAACCCAGGGAGGCACCAGCTCCTCAGGGACACACACACGCACATGTATTTCAGGCCACCAGGGCACAGCAGCAAGCCCCTGGTAGCCACAGGGTCGGCAGCAGGGCTGCCCCCAGCCTCTCTACCGGCGGGCACCTGGGCACCCTCATGGCTGTTCGTCTTCTCTCCCTGCTCCCTGTGGCTGCTGTGTGCTGCTGCAGCACCCAGAGCAATGGCGCCACTGGGAAAGCAGGTGCACGGGTCTGTGCAGCACAAGGTATGGCAGGAGATGCCTGTCCAGGCCCCGGGGGAGGTACAATGGAGGTCTGGGCTCAGCCAGCAGAGCCCTGTTGCCTGCAGTGACCTGCAGATGGAGCAGCAGGCTGAGGTGCCCATGCCACCAGCGGTGGCCAGCAGCAGAGCTGGTAAGGGGGCAAGCCAACACCAGCCCAGCCCCAGGTGGCAGGGTCTCACCGGCAAGAGAGGCCCACGCCACAGCTGGCCGAGACCAGGGTTGAGTACCTGTGCAGCACAAGGTCATTGCCGCGGAGACCAGCTTCAGGGCAGGTACGACTGCGCTGGGGAAGGGATCTGTAGCGAAAAAGGCCGACGAGAAGCTCTTTTTGGGGCTTTTTATGAAGCCGGGACAAGGCCTCTGCTTGTCCTGGGGGCTGTCAGCTGGGGGGCGGTGCTGCTGAGCGAGCCTGGGCGGACCCACCACCCCCCCCCCCCCCCCCCCCCCCCGGTTTATCCCGCCTCCAGGGGATAACAGGCGTCAGGGAGGACTAGTCCCTGCCCACAGAGCACAGAGGGAGCAACCAGAGCTGGTGCGTGTACCGGCCGGGCCCAGTGCCTCTACTGGCGTACATGGTAAGGTCAGTCGCTCCTGGGGACTCAGCTGTGGTTGCTACCAGATCGAAGGCTGTGTTTAGGAAAGCTGTGGGCACCCAGACCGAGGCCCCACGCAAACACATGGGCGTGCAGGCCTCTGGGTGCAGAGAGTGCCGGAGCCTGGCGCTGGCAATGGAGGGTAGCGGAGACAACACCTGTATAAGATGTGAACAGGTGAATGATCTGCTCAGCCTGGTGGCCCAGCTGAAGGATGAAGTGGAGAGGCTGAGGAGCATCAGGGAGTGTGAAAGAGAGATTGACTGGTGGGCCCACTCCCTGAGAGTAGGGGAACAGGTTGAGGCCCTGTGTAAATCGGAGGACCCTCTCCCCTCTTCTCACCAAGCAACAGGAGAGGATCTCAGAGAAGAGGGGGAATGGAAACAGGTGCCTGCTCGAGGAAGCAGGCAAGTCCCCTCCCAACCTCTCCCAGCTTCCCAGTTACCCCTGCAGAACAGGTATGGAGTCCTGCAGGAGGAACTGGCCGATGGAGAGGAGGATGGCACACCAAGACTAGGGAAGACAGAAAGTACACGTCACAGCGGACCCAACTTCACTACTAGCTCCAAAAGGAAAAGGAGAAAGGTCATCGTTGTGGGTGACTCTCTGCTGAGGGGGGCAGAGGGACCAATATGCCGCCCTGACCCGCTACACAGGGAAGTCTGTTGCCTCCCTGGGGCACGGGTCAGGGATGTGACGAACAAACTCCCAGACCTAGTAAACCCCACTGATTATTACCCCCTGCTAGTATTTCAGGTGGGTAGTGATGAAATGGGTAGGAGGAGGCCGAAATCAATTAAAAGAGATTTTAGAGCCTTAGGGCAGCAGCTCAAGGGGTCAGGAACACAAGTTGTCTTCTCTTCTATCCCACCAGTGGCAACTGTGAATAAAGAAATTGATAGGAAGAGGCAACAGATCAACTTGTGGCTCCAGGACTGGTGTTACAGGCAGGGCTTTGGGTTTTTCGAACATAGGTGGCTATATGAGACACCTGGCATGCCATTGTCAGGTGGGACACAGCTGTCCCAGAGGGGGAAGAGAATTTTGGGGCAGGAGTTAGCAGGGCTCATTGACCGGTCTTTAAACTAGATATGAGGGGGGAAGGGGAGATAACTGGGCCTGTCAAGATTAAACCTGAGGAAAGCATGCCACAGTTTGAAGGAGACCACATTAATGAGGACTCCCACTCTGACATTTCATCAGAGAAAGGTGATAGAAGTTTAGAAATTACTGCTAGAGAACAATGGGAAAACCCTTTCCTGGAAGGGGAAGAGGGTACTAGGCTAAGAGTTAACAAAGCTCATGGACAGAGCTTTAAGCCGAAAGTTAAGGGGGAAGGGGATAAAACCAGGCCTGCTGGTAATGAACCTGAGTGTCAAGGGCCAAAGATGGGGGTGAAATCAGTAGCCCAGGTCAAGTGCATCTACGCTAATGCACGTAGCATGGGCAACAAACAGGATGAGCTAGAAGCCATTGTGCGGCAGGACAACTACGACATAGTCGCCATCACGGAAACGTGGTGGGATGATGGTCATGACTGGAATGCTGCAATGAGTGGCTATAAGCTCTTCAGAAGGAATAGGCAAGGAAGGAGGGGGGTGTGTGTGGCTCTGTACATTAGGGAGCTGTTTGACTCTATAGAGATAGACTCCAGTGATGAAGAAGTTGAGTGTTTATGGGTAAGGGTGAAAGGGAAGGCTAACAAAGGTGATTTTGTGCTGGGAGTCTGCTATAGACCACCCAACCAGGATGAGCAGGTTGATGAGGTATTCTATAAGCGACTGGCTGCAGTCTCGCAAACGCCAGCCCTTGTTCTAGTTGGGGACTTCAACTTACCAGACATCTGCTGGAAATATAACACAGCAGAGAGCAGGCAGGCTAGGAGGTTCCTCGAGTGTATGGAGGATAACTTCCTGACACAAATGGTAGGTGAGCCTACCAGGGGAGGTGCCTTGCTAGACCTACTGTTCACAAACAAAGAAGGGCTAGTGGGGGACGTGGAGGTCGGAGGCCATCTTGGGCTTAGTGACCATGAAATGGTTAAGTTTTCCATCCATAGTGAGGTAAGGAAGGGGGTTAACAAAACCTCCATCTTGGACTTCCGGTGGGCAGACTTTAGCCTGTTCAGAACCCTGGTTGGGAGAGTCCCGTGGGAGGTAGTCCTGAGAGACAAAGGAGCCCACGAAGGCTGGACGCTCTTCAAGAGGGAAATCCTAAAGGCCCAGGAGCAGGCTGTCCCCATGAGGCGCAAAATTAAAGGGCGGGGAAAATGGCCGGCCTGGATGAACAAAGAGCTCTTGATGGGACTTAAGGAAAAAAGGAAGGTTTACCACCTTTGGAAGAGGGGACAGGCAACTCAGGAGGAGTACAGAGATCGTGTTAGGTCATACAGAGAAAAAATCAGGAAGGCAAAAGCCCAGCTGGAACTCAACCTGGAAATTAACATAAGGGACAACAAAAAAAGTTTCTAGAAATACATCAACAAAAAGAGAGTGACAGAGAATGTCCATCCCTTACTGGATGCGGGGGGTAACCTTGCAACCAAGGACGAGGAGAAGGCTGAGATACTTAATGCCTTCTTTGCCTCTGTCTTTAATAGTCAGACCAGCTACCCCCAGGGTGTTCAGCTTCTTGGGCTGGAAGATAAGAATGGAGAACAGGACAACTCCCCTGTAATCCAGGAGGAAGTAGTTAATGATTTGCTTATGCACCTGGACACGCATAAGTCTATGGGGCCGGACGGGATTCACCCAAAAGTTCTCAGGGAGCTGGCAGGAGAGCTCACCAAGCCTCTCTCCATTATCTATCAACAATCCTGGTCAACAGGAGAGGTGCCGGATGACTGGAGGGTGGCCAATGTGACACCCATTACAAGAAGGGTCGGAAGGAGGATCTGGGAAACTACAGGCCTGTCAGCCTGACCTCTGTACCGGGAAAGATCATGGAGAGGATCATCCTGAGTGAGCTCTCAAGGCAAGTGCAGGGCAGCCAAGGGATCAGGGCCAGCCAGCATGGGTTTATGAAGGGGAGGTCCTGCCTGACCAACTTGATCTCTTTCTATGACCATGTGACCTGCTTTCTCGATGAGGGGAAGGCTGTGGATGTTGTCTACCTGGACTTTGGTAAGGCCTTTGACACTGTCCCCCACGGCATTCTCCTGGAGAAACTGGAGAATCATGGCATAGACAAGTGTACCCTCCGCTGGATAAAAAACTGGCTGGATGGCCGTGCCCAGCGAGTTGTGATTAATGGAGCAAAATCTGGTTGGCGGCTGGTCATCAGTGGTGTCCCTCAGGGCTCAGTTTTGGGGCCAGTCTTGTTCAATATCTTTATTGATGATCTAGACAAGGGGATTGAATGCACCCTCAGTAAGTTTGCGGATGACACAAAACTAGGTGGGAGTGTTGATCGGCTTGATGGTCAGAAGGCTTTACAGAGGGATTGTGGAATAAATACTAAATTGGCTAAAAAATACAAAAGTACAGCATTGTTCACACATTAAGGAAAAGTATAAAATCAAGAGGCTTCTGAGGTAGAAAATAGCCGCAGCTGGCATGAAGGACACAACATCTGTGGTTCCCTGATAAGCTACATGAGGTACGGGACGGGATGCAATTATTCCATGGCTTTACCTTATGATGTATAGCGGATACAGGAATGGGATGATACCATGAAACAGATAAGCTGCCAATTAGCTGCCCGCTAGATGCTCAGAGCCAACATTTTGTCAAATTTTGATGAAATGCTGTCCTTTGTGCGAACTTTGCTCATTATAATGTCATTATAATACCAAAACACACCTCCATCCCGAAGGCTACCCGCCTCCAAGGTGCGACCACTCCTTCTTGAGTCTGCGCCCTGAATTTCTCGTAAACTATACCTTTAATTGTGAAGCGAGAGAAATTTACACCAATCATGATAAAAGTATGTATGACTAAAGTCACTCAAACTCCACCTTGAAGATAACAAATAGTATAAAAATAGCCCAAGAGAGGGGGGATACCCAGGGAAGACACCATCATAAAGAATTACATCACTGACTTCTGGGATCAGTCGACGGGCTGAGCCTCTCTTCCCCCCCATAGGGACGCCTTTGGGTAAGACTTAGATTATACCGACTGCTTCCTCGGGAAACTTAGAAATTTCTCTAGAGACTCTCTTTTTCCACATTTAAAGCCAGGCTGTATCGTTTATAACTTTGTCGCGCGTTTTGTATATGTAACAATACTTTCATTTGCACGTGCTTTGCAGACAGTGTATTTATCACCGGCAATCCTAAGAACCTATATATCTGTTGTTTAAATAAACTGCACTTTTTTAAGTAGCTAGTCGTTTTGGTTTCTCACTGAACGCGACCAAAGACGGGAGAGTGGCCGTGCTAGTTCATGAGCACGATTAGACTGAAGGTGCAGTCCACTATTAGTGTATCCAAATCGTAATAGTTTAATACATATTAAACGCGATTGGACTGATAGTGCTGAATTGGGCATCACTCAGAATTTAAACCTAGCCGCACCTAGCCTCCCACCTCGGTGAGGAGTGTTAGAACACAAGGGGGTTTATCTTCTGCTAAAACCGCTTTGCCCCTTTTCACGCAACGGAATTTTGGCGTAGTCGGCAGGATTGCCATGGATAAACTGCTGCAAAAATATGATTGTGCCCCTTCCCAGGCTGGGAAGGAGTGGGCCCATAAATTTTGGAAGGATGAAGAGAAAGTGGTGGAACGTATTGAAGAGTGTCGGGTTTCACAGAAGCTCAGAGCGGGAAAAGACAAAGGTGTGATTTGTGCGGTGTTAGGCGCCTGTTTATCTTGTGCACAACAAGAAGCTAGGGAAACCCCTGCTCCTAATCTGATTTCAGCTGTAGAATATGCAACCCTGAAATCGGAGAATGAGGTGTTGAAGTCATCACTAGCCTTTCAAAAGGAGACAGGAGAAAAATTAAGAACTCAAGTTGATAAGCTTGTGAGTGAGAATGAATGTTTAGGAAACCGGAATGCTTAACTTGGGAGTGAAAATCACCAACTTAAAATGTTATTGGAAAGGGTGACTGGGCTCTTAGATAAAATGCAGCCCTCGACCCAGGTCCAACAGATTCGTAAATTAATGTGTTATCCAAATTCTGGAACCCAGACCGGAGATTTTTGGTCTAATAGTGAAGATGAGGAAGAAGATGAGGAGGGAAGGACTTTTACTGTGAAATCTCGAGTCTTTCCTTTACGACCTCTGATTAAAACTGAAACCACAGTTGATGAGGATGATGAGGAAGTCCGCAACACTGTGCGTACTATTCCGTGGACACCAACAGAGTTAGCGAAAATAAGGGAAAAATATTCGAGGCGGCCAGAAGAATCAGCTGTTGAGTATGTGTGGCGAGTTTCTTCTGAAGGAGGAGATAGAATTATGTTGAGTAAGGAAGAAGCAGGAGACTCTTGGGGACCAGGAGTGTTTTTAACTACAATGGACGGGGATCATAATTATTCCCTAACCGCTCGAGCAGCCTTTTGGGCAGGTGGTATGGATCCGCGAGAGAGGGGAGAGCCATTAGAGATTAGAGCTACAGGCTACTCTGAACTGTTTGCGGCGATACAGAAAGCAGCTTGTCTGCAAGCCATGTATGACAGAGAGGAATTTCGGAAATCCCCAATGTCAGCTGCTATCGACCCCGATCGATTAGCCCCTCTCATCCGTGGTCTTCCCGATTGCCTGAAGCCATTTGTTGTTTGTACTCAAGATCGTATACGAGAGGCTCGGGATGCTCATGGGCGGGGCCGGCGTCGCTACATGCCCACCTGGAATGAATATGTACAGGAAATAGACCAATATGGGCGCCGAATGGGCTGGGCCAGCCTAACTAGCGAAAAATCCTCCGAACACCCCCGAAAGGTTCGCCAAGTCCGAACTCACACTCAAAACCCCAAACCGGTGGAAAGGTTTAAGCCTGATAAGGACCGGAATGAGTTGTGGCGTAAAGCCCTACAATTAGGGGTGCCCCGACAATTCTTGCATGGTGTCCCTACGGGAGATCTCCGTACACTGGTCCAATCTCTAACTAGAAAGAATAATTTGGCTGGGGAGAAAAGTCTAACCAGAGAATCCCCAAGCTGTGAGAAAATTGTGCCTTCTGCACCGGAGCGTAACTTGATTGATTTGACAGAGTCCCAGCCAAAAAACTCCTATCCCCGGGGAGGGCAGTGAGCCACCCTGTCCGGCGGGTACTAGCTATTCAATGGCTCTCTCATAAAGATTCTGAACCTATTATCGCCATTCCTGTCAGACCCCGGAGGATGTCAGTAAACTTTATTATTGATACCGGAGCCCAAATGTCTGCAATCACTAATGAAACGGCACAACTTCTAGGTATAAATCCCACCAGACGCAGAGTCAACTTCGCAGGAATTGATGGTGTGGTAAAAACATGCCCCGTTGCAAAAATTAACCTCTGGTTGCCGGGAGAGCAGCGGATGACCAGGGCGGAAGTGTTAGTGGGTGCCTCGCGTACTAACCTCTTAGGATTTGACGTGCTGCGTGGGCGAATGTGGAAATTCCCAGATGGAACTGTGTGGAGTTTTGCAGGATGCGAAAAAGTAATAGACACAGTGAAATTGAGTCTCTTGGAAACTTCCATGCCTTTACTTCCCTCTAAAATCACTAATGTCCGGCAGTATCCACTGCCTGCAGCTGCGCTTGCAGGAGCAGACGGGGTGGTATCAGATTTAGAAAAAAGAGACATCATCAAGAGGACTCACTCGCCTTATAATTCACCAGTGTGGCCGGTAAAGAAACCAAACGGGCAATGGTGTTTCACAGTAGATTACCGAAAGTTAAATGCCAACACTGCACCCCTCACTGCCGCAGTTCCAAATATCGCGGAAATTGTGACAATGATACAAGGAGCTGCCCATCCTTGGATGGCTGCCTTAGATGTTAAAGACATGTTTTTTATGATCCCCCTCCTTGAGCAGGACAAAGCGCGGTTTGCATTCACGTGGAAAGGAGTCCAATATACCTTTAACCGACTTCCACAAGGATACAAACATTCCCCCACTATTGCTCACAATGCTTTAGCTAAAGTGCTATCAGAGATTCCTGTTTCACAGGGATGTACGGTATACCAATATATTGATGACATCCTAATAGGGGGAGAGAACCAAGAAAGTGTGAAAGACATGATGGAAAACATCCAAAAAACATTACTTGATTTAGGATTGGAAATTCCAGACTCAAAGTGTCAGGGACCTGCACAGGAAGTTAAATTCCTGGGGGTCTGGTGGATTAAGGGAGCTGCTTCTGTCCCTCAGGATACCCTGGAAAAAATAGAGCATGGACAGAATCCATCCAGCGTGAAGGAGTTACAGCAAGTTCTGGGAACTTTAAGTTATTGGCGTAAACACATCCCTGGCTTTTCCATCATTGCTCGCCCCCTTTATAGTTTGCTCAAAAAGGGTAGATCCTGGGAGTGGACTAAACAACACACTAATGCTCTGCAATTACTAATAAAGGAGCTAAGGTTATTCCAACAGCTTGGTCCTATACATCCAACTGACCCTGTCCACGTAGAATGGGGGTTCAGTGAACATGGTTCCCATTGTAATTTATGGCAGAAAGGACCAGCAGGACCGGAGAGACCATTAGAATTTAGCTCTCACTCCTTCAATGATACTGAGAGCAGATATTCAGACCTTGAGAAGGGTTTACTGTCCCTAGTGCGAGCGTTGCAACGAACAGAGCAGATAAGAAGAGAACAGAGTGTGATCATTCGGGGACCTTTTCGCCTCCTAGATGTGGTCCGTAAAGGGACAACGCCACCAGCTGGCATTGCCCAGAAACCTACAGTTCGAAAGTGGTATGCTTATTTAGAAGGCATTAAAGAAATCATGCCAGTCTCTGAAGGCAGTGTTAAAGTATCCAAGCTGCAAAAGGATATAGATGGTGCCCTATTGTTCCAATCCCCACCAAATAGACCATCTCTGATCCAAGAAGCTCCTCCTTTGAAGGAAGGCAGTGATCTTACAGGAGTGTGGTTTACTGATGCGTCATCTCACCGTGAAAACAATAAGTGGAAATATAAGGCCGTAGCACTGGAAGTAGCAACGGGAGAAAGAGCGATTGAAACAGGGGAGGGTAGTGCACAAGTAGGGGAACTCAGAGCTGTCCTACTAGCTGTACAACATGGAGCCACTTCCATTTACACTGACTCATATGCTGTTTTTAAAGGAGCCACTGAATGGATAGGACACTGGGCAGCCAATGATTGGCAGGTGAACAGAGTCCCGATTTGGGAGACGGACAGTTGGAAGCAACTGTTAGAAACAGGAGAACAGAGAACATTGCACATTGGTTGGGTAAAAGGCCATGATCGTTCAAACTCGATCACTGCTCAATTCAACCAACAGGTAGATAGCCTCACGCAGCTACAGCAAATTGACATTGTAGATGATGGTCGGGAATGGGAACGCTTACTCAAATGGTTACATGTTAAACGTGGCCACACAGGCCGTCCTGACCTGTATCAGGAAGGTCTAGCCCGGGGGTGGCCCGTGTCGGTTAAGCTGTGCGAACAAATAGTAACTGCCTGTTCACAATGTCGCCTACGACTCAGCAAAGATCATCCGAGTAAGGCGCCTCCCTTACACATTCGGGACAAGAAAACGTTGTGGCATTCATGGCAGATTGACTATATTGGGCCCTTGAGATTATCAGGTGGGAAAAGATATGTCCTGGTAGGAGTGGAGATTATCTCCAGCCTCAGTATGGCCAGCAGTTTCAAACCAGCTACCAGGGACAACACAGTGAAAGGCCTAAAAGGGTGGTTCAGCACACTTCCCCTTCCCGAGGAAATCCAAAGTGATAACGGTTCACACTTTACCGCTTCGGTGGTACAAGATTGGGCCAAAGAAGAAGGGATTCGATGGGTATTTCATACTCCCTATTATCCCCAGGCTAATGGCATTGTTGAACGCACCAATAGATTGGTTAAGCGTTTTGCAAAAACTCATGAACCTGGTTGGCATTTGCGATTGGACGATGCCATCTATCAATTAAATAACAGATGGAGTGGAGACGGCTGTCCTAAAATGAAAGCTTTCTGTGCATCTGCCAATATTATCTCTCCAAAGGCTCCCAATGAACCGGGAAAATACCCCGGAAGATTTCACCCTGGGCAACCTGTGCTAGTGAAAATGCCTCAAATTGGGATGGTACCAATGGTGCTAGCTACTCCCAAAAATCCCTATGCATGGGAAGCCAAGGACTGTTCAGGGAAGATACACCGGATCAGCACCCGGTGGATCTCGCCTTCTTTTTAACCCCGTCGGTCGAATAAGACCGAGCAGATTTTCTTTTCCTTTGTGTCTTACAGGAACCTTGGATGAGCTGTGCAGACGGATTGGCCTACGCTACCTTTGAGTGTCTCCAGGGAATCCTGACATTGATCCTGGCAATAATACTATTTTTATTATGTATGGCTACCTGGAGGCCCAAATTCTAAAATGACGAATTGGCAGATGGAATTGATGCTATTCAGTTTTACCTTTTTATTCCCTGTTGTTTGTAGTCAGAGAGACCCAGAGTGGCCATGGTCTCAAGCCTTTGTTAAACACAATGCGATGGCAGGTCCTAGAAAGGGAGAATTGAGTTTGGCCACTGTAGTTCTACAGGAAAATGAGGTGTTACATGAGTGGACCTGGAATAGTTGGTACCCAGTCCTGAAAGGTAAGGCAGGGGTGGAAGCCCGAGTAGGGTGTAGAATGATCAACGGCTCAAACCATGAGAAGGCCATGAGAATAGAGATATTTCGCCCTCAGAACCCACGCTCAATGACGACAAAGCACTGTGTCACCGACAAGTGGGATTGCTGGTATAATTTTACTCTTGTTGAACCCACTCTTGTAACTTGTCGTTGGCAACAGGATGAAATAGCGCTGCTATTTGAATTCAAGATAGACGTAGCACCTGACCTTTGGGATAATGCATTGTCACGGTACACTGCAAGCACCGGAACACCAGGAAACAAAAGGGGTTTAAATCTCTCCACTCTGGTTATACAAGGAAGTGAAGTATATTCCAGAGATAAATGGAGATGGAATGATTCACTTCAAATGGCTAAAATCGAGGCCACCCTTGGAAAGAGAATACACATTGGTTGCCGATTTATCAATGGGTCTACTCACCACAGGCCAACTGTAATTAAAACCATCTATGTAGACTCTACCAAACCAGACAAATACAACACTGACTGTTACAAAATTATGGAGCCAAATTCAGATTGCTGGCACAATTTCACTTTTATCAAACCTACAATAGTGTATTGTATTTGGGGCTACAGGGGCACAGAATTGTTATTTGAATTTATGATTGACTCAAATACACCTGAACTTGCCAAAATAAATCCAGAACCTACACCCCCACAAACTCTCAAAGGCGTACCTTCTAAGCCCTCCATTAGTCTAACTCCTTACATTTTCAACATTGGCCCTTACGTTATTAAACACACAGGTCAACAACAGATACTGTTTAATCCCACATATTCCCTCAAACGAGTAGAATTGTCAATGCAGATTAAAATCTCTGCGATCAAACCCACTTGTTTACCATTCCTAAGTACATTTTATGCAGGATGGTCAGCATGGTTACGCAGACGAACTTTTGCCACTTCACAACGACTGAAGAGGGATGTGACTGGTATCTTAGGAACAGGCCTGGGAGTCTTAAATAGTATAGATGCTGAGATACTTGCCAACAAACTAGTCACAACCACTACTGATCTGGACAAATTAAGACGTCCCCTACAGTCCTCTCTATTAGCATTGGGAAACCACCAATGGCTTTTATCGAATATATTGCCTCAGTGGGAAGAAACGGGTGAAAAAGACCATCAGCTGATCACAGATGCACTTGGTACAACCCAAACCAATGTTTCCTTGGCTCTTAGTTGTATCCAAGCCCAATTGTGGATGCAATCTATGACAGCCGCAATCATAAGGGAAGGTGAAGAAGGCACCTTGCCCACCGAAATTCGAAAAGTAATATGGGATAACGCAATTGAATTTGAGAAAAAATTTCAGTCCTGGTGGTATCTGGTTAACTTCACCTATGATCCCATTGAGAGCAAGGCCACAGCTTTTGTCTTAACAATACGCAATGCTTTGGTATACACCATATACCCAATCATTGCGCTGGGGTTGAATCACCAAGGAGCCGTACTCTATCCAATAGAGCACAGAGTGTGGGCACAACAAAATGAGAATAAGTGGCAAACTGTTGATGTTGACGCATGCGTTTCACGAGACCAACAAGGATTCATTTGTGAGAGTAATACCCTGAAAGCACAAGACATTTGTCTTGACACCAACCAGAATGTTTGTCACTTTGAGATACATCCCGATGAAACCCCAGAGACTGTGCTTGTATACATTGGGAAAGGGTGCGTTAGCATGAGGTCTCCCTGTAGTCTTGTATTCATAGATGACATAGTAGTTGATATAAGTAATCACTCAAACCTTTGTGTTTGTAACTTTACTAACATTATCGGATGTGACTTCAATTATTCAGCTCCTGTTACATCTTTTCAATTGCTACAATCTAATTATACATTGATTCGAGATTTGTTGCCTACCCCCATCGGAATGAATCTCTCACTGGTGAAGAAGTTACTACAACACGATGAATTGAAGCGACTGTTGAAAGAGGCCCAAGAAAATGGACAGAGAACTTTGATTACCGTCCATCATGATGTTGAAGAAATACACCAAGTGCTGGAAAGAGTCAAGAGAGATGGAGGACATGGATGGGGAGATACTCTTTTTGGATGGTCACCGACAGTTACAGGACTTTATAACAAGATGCTCCATCCTGTTGTTGTTTTACTAATACCCATTGTTTTGTGCTTCGCTTTGACAATTGTTTTGTATGTTAGACTTTGGATTATGATGAAAAGTTTAAATCATTTGATCACTCCACGAGATGTATTTGCACTTGATATCCCTCACCACAAGAACACATGTGATCTTTCCTATCCGTATTGAGTATCGTGGAGCTTGAGTGACTGTAGTCACGGGGTGGATTATGTGGAATAAATACTAAATTGGCTAAAAAATACAAAAGTACAGCATTGTTCACACATTAAGGAAAAGTATAAAATCAAGAGGCTTCTGAGGTAGAAAATAGCCGCAGCTGGCATGAAGGACACAACATCTGTGGTTCCCTGATAAGCTACATGAGGTACGGGGCAGGATGCCATTATTCCGTGGCTTTACCTTATGATGTATAGCGGATACAGGAATGGGATGATACCATGAAACAGATAAGCTGCCAATTAGCTGCCCGCTAGATGCTCAGAGCCAACATTTTGTCAAATTTTGATGAAATGCTGTCCTTTGTGCGAACTTTGCTCATTATAATGTCATTATAATACCAAAACACACCTCCATCCCGAAGGCTACCCGCCTCCAAGGTGCGACCACTCCTTCTTGAGTCTGCGCCCTGAATTTCTCGTAAACTATACCTTTAATTGTGAAGCGAGAGAAATTTACACCAATCATGATAAAAGTATGTATGACTAAAGTCACTCAAACTCCACCTTGAAGATAACAAATAGTATAAAAATAGCCCAAGAGAGGGGGGATACCCAGGGAAGACACCATCATAAAGAATTACATCACTGACTTCTGGGATCAGTCGACGGGCTGAGCCTCTCTTCCCCCCCATAGGGACGCCTTTGGGTAAGACTTAGATTATACCGAGTGCTTCCTCGGGAAACTTAGAAATTTCTCTAGAGACTCTCTTTTTCCACATTTAAAGCCAGGCTGTATCGTTTATAACTTTGTCGCGCGTTTTGTATATGTAACAATACTTTCATTTGCACGTGCTTTGCAGACAGTGTATTTATCACCGGCAATCCTAAGAACCTATATATCTGTTGTTTAAATAAACTGCACTTTTTTAAGTAGCTAGTCGTTTCGCTTTCTCACTGAACGCGACCAAAGACGGGAGAGTGGCCGTGCTAGTTCATGAGCACGACTAGACTGAAGGTGCAGTCCACTATTAGTGTATCCAAATCGTAATAGTTTAATACATATTAAACGCGATTGGACTGATAGTGCTGAATTGGGCATCACTCAGAATTTAAACCTAGCCGCACCTAGCCTCCCACCTCGGTGAGGAGTGTTAGAACACAAGGGGGTTTATCTTCTGCTAAAACCGCTTTGCCCCTTTTCACGCAACAGGGATCTAGACAGGTTGGATCAATGGGCCAAGGCCAATGGGATGAGGTTTAATAAGGCCAAGTGCCGGGTCCTGCATTTCGGTCACAACAACCCCGGGCAACGCTACAGGCTTGGGGCAGAGTGGCTGGAAAGCTGCCCAGCAGAAAAGGACCTGGGGGTGCTGGTGGACGGCCAGCTTAACACGAGCCAGCAGTGTGCCCAGGTGGCCAAGAGGGCCAACAGCATTCTGGCTTGTATCAGGAATAGCGTGGCCAGCAGGAGTAGGGAAGTGATGGTGCCTCTGTACTGGGCACTGTTGAGGCCTCACCTCGAGTGCTGTGTTCAGTTTTGGGCCCCTCACTACAGGAAAGACATTGAAGTGCTGGAGCGTGTCCAGAGGAGAGCCACCAAGCTGGTGAGGGGTCTGGAGACCAGGGCATATGAGGAGAGGCTGAGGGAGCTGGGCATGTTCAGCTTGGAGAAGAGGAGGCTGAGGGGAGACCTCATTGCCCTCTACAACTACCTGAAAGGAAACTGTAGAGAGGCAGGGGTTGGCCTCTTCTCCCAAGGGAATAACGACAGGACCAGAGGAAATGGTCTGAAGCTGCGGCAAGGGAGATTTAGATTAGCTATTAGGAAGAATGACTTTACTGAAAGAGTGGTCAGGCACTGGAACAGCCTGCCCAGGGAGGTGGTTGAGTCGCCATCCCTGGAGGTATTTAAGAAACGTGTAGACATGGCTCTTCAGGGCATGCTCTAGTGCCCAAGATTATTGTTTGTGGTGGGGTGTTGTGTGTGGGGTTGTGGGTGTGGAATTTAGTAGGTGGGTGCTTTTTTTTTTTTTTTTTTTTTGTGGTTGGACTTGATGATCTCAGAGGTCCCTTCCAACCACTAAGATTCTGTGATTGTGTGTGTGATTCTGTGTGTGTGCAGGGGGTAGAGGGACATCGTGCAGAGTCCCCATCCTGCAGTCATCACCGGTGGTCTCTGTTGGACCACAGGGGAAGGATGCGCCGGCAAGGAGATGCAGCGTCACTTTCTGGCTGCAGCAACTGTCACCTTGGGTCCCCTGCACCCCAGGACCTATGCCTGCACTCCCATGACGGGTGGGACATGCTGTACACCTGTTCCAGCTGGGCTGGTGGGCCCAGGCTGCTGGGGAGCTGCTGGCCAGCTGTGGGCTTTGCAGATGGGAACTCCCTGGGGTGGGTTTTCCTGTCCCCCAGGGCCCGCTCTCTGCCTGCCGCTGGCTGTCAGCTTGGTGCTGGGCACTGTGGTGCCCCATGGCTCATGGCATGAGCCTGAGCTTTTCTACTAAATGTGGCAGGGGTGCTACCAGCGCAGAGCTGTGCCTGCCTGGCACACTGCCTGGGACAGACCCTGGCCTTAGACAGAGAGGGGCTGCTGCCCTCCTGGCAGAGATCCCTGACAAACCCTGAAGTCTCTGCAGGACCTGGCCTCCCTGAGCCTGCACGATGAACTCTGAATAGAACACCTTCTGTTCACAGCTCTGCGCTGCCAGGCACATTAGGTCAGGGGGCTGGGGCTTGCCACGTGCTGGCCACCACGGCCCCTCAGGGCAGGCCTGACCTCATCTCCTGGGCACCCCGTGCTGCTGCTGTGCCTGCCCCAACCCCTCTCCCAGCCTCTTGCCTGCCCTCCCTCCTGCCCCCTCTCAGCCCCTGCAGGAAGGCACCTTCCCCTGGGGGAGGGTGCCATTTCCCTGGAATAGAGGGTAAGAGGGTGGCGATCCCCAGAACATGGCTGTGGAGTTCCTGGACCATGTGCTCCAGAATAACCCCAGGACTTGGTCCAGTTCCCTGTTCCTCTTCTTCTCCATCCCTCCGTCTGGCTCCCCATCCTTATGTTTCTTTCTCCACCTCACTGTCTTCCTGTCCTCTCTTTCCTCTCTCCTGCTCCTCGTGCCTCTTTTTCTCTCTCTGTTCTGTTTGACTCCCCATCCCTGAGCAGACCAGATCACCAACACAAAACACAGACGCTGTATGTGTAACCAAAAGTACAGTATGCCCATGTATTGTGTGTGGGTCACACGGTGTATCTATAAGGCCTTATATTTTTAGAGCTTTAAGACGCCAAGGTATTCTCATAGGTGGATGGCAGTCAAGCAACAGAGCTACACAAGAGACACAGAGGGAGGGAAAAGCATCTGAATTGTAGAATTATCTGGATGGCAGCAAAAGCAGTAGCTGCAGTTAAGTCCCAGGCCCCGGGGCTGTGTCCCCATCTTCTGCATCCCAGTCCCTCTCTGCCCCATTCTGCATCCCCTACGCCTCCAGATACCTGCCCTCCTCTCTGTCTGCCCCTGCCTCATCTATTGTGGCATTCTTTGTCCCTCCCATCTCTCTCTTTGCCCATCCATCCATCTGCCTGGCTCCCTGTCCGTGTGGCTTCCCAGCTCTCTCTTTCCCTCTCTAATTTTCTCCACTTCATTGTACCACTGTTCTTCTATCTATTCTGCATCCTGCTCCCGTTCCCTCTCTTTCCCTATCCCTCAGACCCGGTCCCTGTTGCTCTCTCTGTCCTTCTCTCCATCCCTAGTTTTTCTTGCTCTGTCTGTCTGTCTTGCTCCCCATCGCTGTTTTTTCTTTCTTCTTCCCTCTGACCCACTACCTGCCCCTCGGTTTTTTTCTCTATTCCTCTGTACACTCTCTATCCCTCTATCCCTAGATGAACTGTTCTCTCTATCCCTCTCCATCCCTCTGTTCTCATCCCTCTATTTCTATACCTCTGTGCTGTTCCTTGTTCGTTCTTTAGTTCTCTGTTGTTCTCTCTGTCCCTCTATTTGTCTCTCTATCCTCTTGTCCTTGTCTCGGTCTTTTTTTCTGTATCCCATTTTCTGGCATTCTGTCCCTCAACTTTTTTGTTTATCCCTCTGTCCTTCTTTTTCCTTCTCTCTCCCTCTCTCCTGCTGCCCATCACTATTTTTTCTTTCTCGATTTCTCTGTTCTGGTATTGTCACTCCCTGTCCCTATTTTTTTTTTCTCTCTCTCTCTGTCCAGCTCCTTGTCCCACAATCTGGTGGCCTTCTACAATGGATGATCGCATCAGCGGACAAGGGAGAACAATTTATGTGATGTACCTGGACTTCTGTAAGGCCTTTGATACATTCTGCCACCACATTCTTGCCTCTGAATTGGAGAGATACAGATTAGATGGATGGACTATAAGATGGATAAGGCTAGATGGCTGCATCCAAACAGTTGCAGTCAACGGATCTATGTCCAAATGGAGATGAGTAGCAAGTGGTGATCCTTAGGAGTCTGTACTGGACCGATGCGGTCCAATATTAATTACATAGGCAGTGGGATTGAGTGCACCCTCAGCGTGTTTGCTCATGTCACCAAGCTGTGTTGTGCAATCAACACACTGAAGGGAAGGGATGCCATCCAGAGATGGGTGGCTGGCTTGAGAAGTGGGCCCATGTGAACTTCATGAAGTTCAACAAGGCCAAGTGCAAGGTCCTGCACCTGGGTAGGGGCAATCCCCAGTATCAGTACATACTGAGGGACAAAGGGATTGAGAGCAGCCCTGCAGAGAAGCACTTGGGGATACCAGTAGATGAAAAATTGGACATGAGGTGACAACATGCACTTGCAGCCCAGAACGCCTGGGCTGCATCAAAAGAAGCGTGGCCAGCATGTCAAGGGAGGTTATTCTCCCTCTCTACTGAGCTCTCATGAGACCTCATCTGGAGTATTGCATCCAGCTCTGGGGGACTCAGCACAAGAAAGACATGTAACTGTTAGAGCAGGTCCAGAGGAGGGCCATGAAAATGATCCAAGGGCTGGGAGAACCTCTATGATGATGAAAGGCTGACAGTTGGGGTTGTTCATCCTGGAGAAGAGAAGGCCCCAGGGAGAACTTCTTGTTGCCTTTCAATACATAAAAATGGAGAGAGACTTCTTATCAGTGCCCATACTGATAGGATGAGGGGTAATGGTTTTAAACTGACAGATGGTGGATATAGATTAGATATAAAGAAGAAATTCTTTACTATGAGAATGGTGAGACACTGGAATATGTTGCTCAGAGAAGTTTTGGATGCCCTATCATTGCAAGTGTTCGAGGTCAAGTTGGACAGGGCTTTGATCATCATAATCTAGTGGAAGCTGTCCTTGCCCATGGCAGGGGATTTGGAAGTCTGATTTGGGGAAAAAAACAGAAAGAAAAGAAAAAAAAGTTTGATTTCTTAAAAGGAAATCAACTGGTTATTTAAGGTGCTGGACAAAAAAGAGAGATCTAGATGAACTGAAAATGATTTCCAGCTGATCTGCAACAGGAGGTCACTCCTTCTGCTACCACAACTCTGTCCTCAGCACTGACCTTGAAGAAGGTATTCTTTGTAGTCATGTCATTTATAAGGTCCTTGCATAATGAGGCAGGGATGGGAGTTCTAATACACACTGTTTGCTAGAAATAAAATGTCTGCTGAAGTGGGAAGCATGTTGCTGATTTTTCTTACCGGTTGGCACACACTGGCATCAGATATAACTAGGAAATCGGTTACTTACAATTACTAGAAATTGGAGCCTTTCAAAAAGGGCAGGAAGTTGCATTGAAATTGTACATCAAAGACATGAGAAATAAAAGGAATTAGTTGGATGTTCGTCACCTTATTTCCTCTTACCAGCATCTGCTTTTCATTCTCCTGCAAGAAGCAAAGGCAGAGACGCAAAGCACTCCTATTCCCCTCCTTTAAGGCACATTTTCTCAGGCTTTCCCAACAAGCAAGGTCATTTTTCTCAGGCTGCAACCTCTTTCAAAGTTGAATTATGCCTGCTTGTAGCCCTGGCCTGAATCATTTGCAACAGAGCTCCTCAAACTATAGATGGCCTTTCACAGAATCACAGAATGATGGGGACCTCTGGAGATCATCCCGTCCAACCCCCTGCCAGAGCAGGGTCACCCAGAGCAGGTGGCACAGGAACGCCTCCAGGCGGGGTTGGAATGTCTCCAGAGACGGAGACTCCCCCACCTCTCTGGGCAGCCTGTGCCAGGGCTCTGCCACCCTCACAGCAAAGAAGTTCCTCCTCAGGTTTAGGTGGAACTTCCCATGCTCAAGTTTGTGCCCGTTACCCCTTGTCCTGTCCCCGGGCACCACTGAGAAGAGCCTGGCCCCATCCTCCTGACACCCACCCTTTCAGTATTTATAAGCGTTGATAAGATCCCCCCTCAGCCGTCTTTTTTCCTGACTGAAGAGACCCAAATCCCTCAGCCTTTCTTCATCAGAGAGGTGTTCCAGTCCCCTCAGCATCTTGCTGTCCCCCTTTGCTGTCCCCTTTCCAGCAGTTCCCTGTCCTTCTTGACCCGGGGAGCCCAGAACTGGACACAGTGCTCCAGATGCGGCCTCCCCGGGGCAGAGCAGAGGGGAGGATGACCTCCCTCCACCTGCTGGCCACACTCTTCTTGATGCACCCCGGGATGGCATTGGCCTTCCTGGCCACAAGGGCACATTGCTGGCTCATGGTCACCCTGTTGTCCGCCAGGACTCCCAGGTCTCTTTCCACTGAGCTGCTCTCCAGCAGGTCCCCCCCAGCCTGTCCTGGTGCAGGGGGTTATTCCTCCCCAGGTGCAGCACCCTACACTTGTCCTGGTTGAATTTCATAAGGTTTCTCTCCACCAAGCTCTCTAGCCTGTCCAGGTCTCTCTGTATGTATACTATAGTCTACCTGGACTATAGTAAAGCCTTTGACACCATTTCCCACAGCATTCTCCTGGAGAAACTGTCTGCTCACGTCTTGGACAGGAGTATGCTTCGCTGTGTGAAAAACTGGCTGGGTGGCTGGGCCCAAAGAGTGGTGGTGAATGGAGTTCAATCCAGCTGGTGGCTGGTCACAAGTGGTGTTCCCCAGGGCTCAGTATTTGGCCCAGTTCTGTTTAAGATCTTTATTAACGACATGGACAAGGGGATCAATTGCACCCTCAGTAAGTTTGCAGAGGACACCAAGTTGGGCAGGAGTGTTGATCTGCTGGAGGGTTGGAAGGCTCTACAGAGGGATCTGGACAGGCTGGATGGATGGGTTGAGGCCAATGGTGTGAGGTTCAGCAAGGCCAAGTGCTGGGTCCTGTGCTAGGGTCACACCAATCCCATGAATGCTACAGGCTTGGGGAAGAGCAGCTGGAAAGCTGCCCAGCAGAAAAGGACCTGGGGGTGCTGTCGACAGCTGGCTGAATATGAGCCAGCAGTGCACACTGGAATAGTGTGGCCAAGCAGGACTAGGGAAGTGATTGTCCTGCTGTACTCAGCACTGGTGAGGCCCCACCTGGAGTGCTGTGTCCAGTTTTAGGCCCCTCACCACAAAAAAGACATTGAGGTGCTGGAGCGTGTCCAGAGAAGGACAATGGAACTGGTGAGGGGTGTGGAGAACAAGTCTTATGAGGAGCAGCTGAGGGAGCTGTGGTTGTTCAGCCAAGAGAAAAGGAGGATGAGGGGAGGCCTTCTCACTCTCTACAACTACCTGAAAGGTGGTCGTAGCAAGGTCGGGGTTGGTCTCTTCTACCAAGTAACAAGCGACAGGACAAGAGAAAATGCCCTCAAGTTGCACCATGGGAGATTTTAGATTGGACATTAGGAAAAATTTCTTCAGTGACAGCATGGTCAAGTATTGGAACAGGCTGCCCAGGAAAGCGCTTGAGTCACCATACCTGGATGTATTTATAAGGCGGGTAGACATGGTGCTGAGGGACATGGTTTAGTGGTGGTTTTGTCAGAGTTAGGTTGATCACTGGACTTGATGATCTTAAAGATCCCTTCCACCCTTGATGATTCGATGAGTTTGGAACCTGCCTCACCACAAAATGTCTGTCTGCAGCATAGACCAACTATGGAAATACCCACAGCAAAAATTGAACTTTAGCATGTCATGAGATCAAAGTCTTTTGTAGTAAACTTTAAACTTCATCTTTATTTGGTGTATGATGTTTTATCTGGTTTTTATTTTTTTTTCTGTTTTGGTGGATTGAATTGTGTTTTCTATCTTGAAACCATCATTTCCTGTCCAATATGTCTACTGCAGGTGGGGCAGTGCCACTTCTGGTGCAGTCCGACTCATTCCTGACTTCTGGCCCATAGGTAATGACTGCCAGAGGACTATGCGTACTTCTAAATTTCCGTGTACTTCCAAATTCAGGGTCATTTCTCCTGCCTTGAGGAAGAGCCATGGGAAGACACCAGCCACATGGAAGGACCAGGCTTTTTGGTTTTTGCTTTTGAGTTAGAAACCTGCAAAGAGGCTGCTGTCGTTTAGTGACATTTTGTAATGTGGCTGAGTATTGTGTGACTTGAAACATTGCTGAAGAATCATAGAATTGTCTGAGTTAGAAGGGACCTTAAAGATCCATCTTTCAAAGCCATGCCTCTCCAATTTAGAGGCAAGGATGTCGTGTGGGACAGTGCCAGATATCTTGCCCGAGTCCAATCAGATGATGTCAGATGATGTCAGGTCCTCTACCCTTATCCACCAACATTGTAACCCCATTGTAGAAGGCCACCAAATTTGTCAGGCACCATGTGCCCTTAGTGAAACCATGTTGTCTGTCACCGATCACAGAACGTTTCGGGTTGGAAGGGACCCTAAAGATACACTGTGGTGATGGGCGAGTTGTGGAATGAATAGGTATAATCCACCACAGGCTTATGAGCAAGGCTACCATATTAAAACCTGGGCTTCCAAATGACTATTAACAGGAAAACCAGACACCAAGAGCAAAATTAATGATGCCTTTTATACAGAGGCCAGCACACCAAAAGGCATTTAAAGATCTAAACCAAGCAGTTGTGGAAGCTCCTCCTTAGCCCTGCCAGACCACAACAAGCCTTTTATATTTATATTTCTGCTCTACAAAAGGGAGATCAAAGAATCCACGTCCCTTTGTTTAATTCAAACTAGATGACCAGCTTAAGAGGGGAGATGGCACTTTAGCTGCAACCGATTCTGCCCTACTTGTGACAGTAAGCTCAAGTCCCCAAAATGTCTGTGATCCAAATTCTAGCACCACCAGCTTCGTTTCCATTGAAATGTAAAGCCCTGAGCAGCTGAGAAGTCTGGCTGTTTGTGATAGACAGATCCCTTAAAGAGAAATGGCACTTACTTTATTATAGGGACAAAGTCAATAAAGCAAAAGCACAGCGCTGGGTGCATGACTCAAGTCAGAGGCACACCAGCTAACACTTCAACCATGTCTTATATACATTCAATATTGCATACGTATTCCCTCTTTTAGACAGAGTAATTGTTGATAAGGATTGATTATTATTAGTCCTTTTTCTCTTCTATGTGTGTGTTTCCTTCTGAATTGTTTCTGAGGATCCATGATCTTCAGTTCCCCTTTCCCATGCAGCTGTTTCCTTCTGGTAGGATCAGCTCCCTTTTCCCATGCATGTGTTTCCTTCTGGTAGGATCGATTATCATCAGCTCCCTTCTCCTCTGCATCTGTTTCCTTCTGTTAATCACTTGTGGAGTCTTTTGGAGAAGTTCTCTTTTGTTTCTCTCGGGTGTTTTTCTCCATGATGTTTTTCTTCACAGCTGCTGTTAGTTGTTATCTTTGAGGTTTCTCATGTTTCCTAATTTACTAAAGGTTAGTTATCCTTATAAGTCAAAGATTTATAGCCTTGTTATTATGGTGAAAGCCAACAACACCTTCACTATTTTTCACAATTCCCCCTTTTTGTCTTTTATACGACATTTGGCTTGAGCCATAACTTTCATTTTGCTTAATCCATTTGTTTTGTTCATAGATTGATTCCGCTTCTTCCAATTGTTGTGGAGTATTTCTTATTCTCCTTAATACCATTACCTTTTTAGTTGAGCCTGAAGCTGCCAATTTTGGAGTCTTGGGCATGGAAACTACTTGCATGCTTTGGACTACTGTTATCATTAAGCGTATAAAACAAGGGATTAAGCAAGGAAGAAATAATAAACCAGCAATTGAACATAAGAGAATGTAGCCTAGTTTCTTCCACCAGGTTCCCCCAAAAACATTATTCCACGAATTATCGTTTAACATAGATTCCCATTTTTGAACCTGTACATGCGCAATTTTCTGGATTTCTTCTGTTATTTCTAATATTGCATCCCCATTATCGTCTATCTTTAAACAACAATCTGAAGTGTTCCATTTTCCACAAACGCCCCCTTCTTCCCCCAGTAAGTAGTCTAAGGCTAATCAGTTTTGGTAGATAGCAGCCCTCATTTGTTTTTGCTGTTTCGTTATTAGATTTATTGCTCGAGCTGTTCTATTAGATATTATTTCTACAGGCGCCTGTAGTCGGACAATGCGGTTTAACATATAAATGGGAGTCCCATAACCCCAGCTGCCATCTTGAGCCCAAGTGGCTGGTCCGTATACTTGGATTATCCGTTCAGGAGGCCAATCCTCTTCACCCCACCTCTGAGATCCTCCTATAATATCTCTTTTAGTTCTTTTTAAGGACTCATATACCGGTACTCCTAAATCATCCCCTTTTGGTCCAGGCAATAAGAAAAGTCCCGGCTGGATAATACCAAGGGTACAGCTACCCTTCCACTTAGAAGGTAGTTCTGAATAAGCTCTTTTTCCGCATATCCAGAATAACCCTTCAGGGGCTTTCCAAAACTCTGACTGCATCTCCACTATATTTTCCCAAAACTTGGATATTTCTGGAATGTTTTGATAAGGGTTTAGGACCCTTTTTTTACATTTAAAAAGTCTGGTCATACTGTCATATTCACAATTTCCTGTATTATTATTTAGGGCCCATACCCATTTTGGCTTTTCGGGGTACCACCAGGTGGAAGTCCCATTGCTGATTTGAAGTCTTTTACAAGGAGAATGTCCCACACTCTTTAAATAATTTTTACCCTCTCTCCGTAGGCATTCTTCCCCTATTGTGATAGAACTCAAAATCCATCCCTCAGGTCAGTCTTCTCGTGTGCTACTGGTACGATTCCATTTAAGGAGTTCCACTGGCCCTAAACTGCTCCCTTTCCAAGGCCACTCTTCTGTCATTAAAGGCCCTCCGCAAATCCAGCAATTTGCTACATTTAATTCCCTGCTTATTCTTTCCCCCAAATCTACAAACAAATTCTTTCCTAATGTTGGGAGTCCTATTTCTTCCTCCAACTGCTTTCTGATTTTTGCATACAATTCTCCATCAAATTTTGGAGTTATTTTTTTCTTAATTTGTTCTATTTTATTTTTCACTATTTCGGCTTTTATCATATCTTGTACCCCACCTCCGTCCGATATGTCCCAATGCCCGGCTTTAGTAAAGCAGAGCCATTGCTCCCCTCTAGGACAATGCACTCCTAGTCTTGTTCCGCCTGTTCCTAAATTCTTCCCAACCCAATATTCGTGTTGGTCGTATTTGCACACTGTTAACTCACGGCAGTTATAACAGCGGCTGTTGATATGCGAATGCACTGTCATCGTGGAAACCATCTTCCTATTCCAGGAGACCTGCCGGTAACACTTCATGCATTCGTTACTGGATACTAAGGATACCGCTAATAACAATACGAGGAGTGGAGGTCCAGTATGGCTTTTACTCCTACCTCTCATGCCTATTGGGGTGCTTCCAACAGCCGAGAAATAATTCTTCTTGGCAGCGAGTACAGTGGCCAACCTGGTCCTGCCCTCCATCCTCTTTTGATCCGGTATCCCTGGCTCTTGTAGCAGGTAGGGTTCTTATCTCTTTTCCAAGCAAAATCGGTGTTTACACTTAGAGACCACTGTTTCCCACCATTCTTCAGGAATTTCCCACAGAACCGGCACTAGCAATTCCCACCCACAAGTTAACGTTAAGATACTGGTATATCGTATCTGAGTTTGAGCCAAACTCGAATTTTGCTTCCGGCAATTTAAACAGAAGGGATGTCTTCGGGATGAATGGTAATACCAATTTTGCTTACAACCTGAGCATTCGCACTTCACCCAACTATGATGTCTAGCACAGGGATGTATCAGACAAGGTATACTACGGGGTACTGGAGGGGGCTGTAGTTCTTCCTCAAGGTTAGGATATAGCCGACTATCTTCTTTATATAAATCACGTGCAAGTGCAAACAGAGAGTTTTCAGTTTTATACAACCCTGACCCTGCTGTCTGTAACGGGAGTGCTCTTCCCCAAGGAGGATATCTAATTTTCCTTAAGGTTTGCCCCGGCCGTACCCAAAACCAACGATAAAGTTCTGGTTTCGCTCCCCAAGTTTCTGTGATTTCTAAGTTATTATTCAGTTCCTCTCCCATACATCACCGTCTTGGTTGGTGTTTTAAGGTGAGTCTGGTGTCCCCGGGAGTTGAAGTCAGAGTCCAGTCTCTAGGTTCTTCTACTGGTCCTTTTATTCTGCTGGCGTGAGTCCACCCTTTTTCCTTCGTCCGTACTGCAGCTTCCGTAGTCAACAGCACCTGAAAGGGACCCTCCTACTGGGGAGTTAAAGATTGCTCTCTCCAAGTTTTTACTAAAACCCATTCTCCAATTTTAATGTTATGGATCTTAAAATCCAACAGGGTAGTTTGTGGGAGCAACCCTTTATTTCTTAGTTGTTCCAAGTTCTTTGCAATCTGCATTACGTATTGTTTAATACTAGCCTCCCTCCTTCATAAGTAGCCATTTCCTGCTGTGAAGCCAAGAAGGGCAAACCAAACATCATTTCATATGGAGAGACTCCGAGATGCGTTCTGGGTTGAGTTCGAACCCTGAGTAATGCTAAAGGGAGGCACTTGACCCATGACAGTTGAGTTTCTATCATTAATTTGGTTAAAGCCCTTTTTAAAGTCTGATTCATTCATTCAACCCTTCCTGAGCTTTGGGGGTGCCATGGAGTGTGTAACTCCCATTGAGTGCCTAAGGCTTGAGTTCTCTGGGTGATTATTTTGGAGGTGAAATGTGTTCCCCTGTCAGAGTCTATTCTATGAACCATTCCGTATCTAGGAATAATTTGTTCTAGCAGGATCTTTGTTACTACGTTAGCCGATGTTCTAGTGACTGGAATTGCCTCCACCCAATGGCTAAGATGGTCTACTAATACCAAGAGGAACTTCCACCTTTGGACTTGTGGGAGTTCTGTAAAATCCACTTGTATATTTTGAAAGGGGTGTAAGGCCAACTCCCGCCCTCCATGGATGGGTTTTCTCATTACCTTTTTATTCACCTTTTGGCAAGTTATACACCTCTCGGTGATTTGTTTAGCTACTCCGAACACCCCTATGCACCCACATTTTCTAAGAAAGTGATCGCAAATGGCCTGTGTTCCCCAGTGGGTTTCTCTATGCAATTCCTCCAATATTTTTCTTGCTAATGTTTTATTTACTATCTGACGCCCATCAGGTAACACCCATTTTCCTTCCGGAGTCTTTTCTCCTGCTATTCTAGTCAATTCCTTTTCTTCAGCTTCAGTGAATTGAGGAATATTACCTCGCTCCTCTTTTCTCTGTTGAACAACTAATAATTTCTCTTCCCCATTTTCAGCAGCCTCTTTCGCCTCTTGGTCAGCTGGATTATTTCCCCTTATTTCTGGTGTTAATCCTTTCTGATGCCCCTTTACATGGGCTACTGCAATTTCCTTAGGTAGAGTTAGAGCTTCTCATACCTCCAATATTAACTCCTCATGAACTAGTCCTTTTCCTTTTGAAGCTAGTAATCCTCTTTCTTCCCAGATTTTTCCAACAGTATGTACCACCCCAAATGCATATTTAGAATCTGTATAAATAGTTCCTTCCTTATGTGCTAGAAATTCTAATGCTCTTTTGAAGGCGTATAACTCACAGCTTTGAGCAGACCAATTAGACGGCAGTTTTCCTTTTTCTATAATCGTCATGTTACTCCCATCTATTATTGCATATCCAGACATTCTTTTCCCTTGTATACACCTAGATGATCCATCTATGTATATCTTTTCTCCTACCGATAAGGCTTGATCGGTCAAATCTTCTCTGACTTTTGTCTGATAATTTATTACTTCTAAACAATCGTGTACTAGTTCCTCTTTAGGTTCCCCATATAGAAACTGGGCAGGATTTTGATTCTTATCTGCGACCAAGGTTAGGTCTTCGTTGTCTAGTAAAATGGCCTCATATTTCAACATCCTAGAATCCGTCAACCATTTATCTGCTTTCTGATTTAAGATATTCCTTACAGAGTGTGGAGTGTGAACTATTAGCTTACCCCTGAAAGTGAGTTTTCGACTTTCTTCCACGAGTATCGAGGTAGTGGCTACCGCTTGGATGCATATTGGCCAACCTCGGCTGACTGGATCTAATAATTTTGATAAGTACGCTACCGGTTTCCTCACCCCTCCCCATTCCTGGGCCAAAATTCCATGGGCTATCCCATTTTCCACATTGACAAACAAATAGAAGGGTTTCCCTAATGATGGTAGGCTCAGAACCGGAGCTTTTATCAGTTTTGACTTTAGTTCTTCTAGGTTTTCATTGTCTTTCTGTGTCCACTCTATCTTATCTTCCCCTGTCAATTTTTCGTATAAAAATTTCACCGCCTGGGAATACCCCTCGATCCATAATCTACAGTACCCTAGCAGTCCTAATAACTTCCTTACTTCTCTTCTTGTAGTTGGGGGTGGGAGGGATATTATTCCGGCAATCCTCTCGGGGTTTAATTTGCGACTTCCCTGACTTATTATATGCCCTAAGTATCGTACTTCAGGTTCTACAAATTGTAACTTTCCCTTGGAAACCCTTAAACCTTTCTCTCCTAAAAAGTTTAATAACTGAATTGTTACTTCTCTGACTAATTTTTCCTCTTCCCCTGATATTAATGTCATCTACATACTGAGTGATTTGAGCTTTTGGAGGGGTGTGAAAAGATAGTAACAGCTCCTCCAGAGCCTGTCCAAACAGATTGGGAGACTCCGTAAACCCTTGAGGGAGCTTTGTCCGTCTAAGCTGCTGTTTACGTCCGGTGTTTGGTTCCTCCCGTTCAAAAGCAAAGATATCTCGACTTTCCTCAGCCAGGGGAAATGCCCAAAACGCATCTTTTAAATCCACTACACTAAACCAGCTGCGTTCCGGGGGAACTTTGCTCAGAAGGATATAAGGGTTTGGTACAACAGGGTACCGAGCCAAAGTTCTCTTATTCACCTCCCGTAAGTCTTGCACCAACCTATATGTCCGCTGCAGCCCAAACTTGCTGATGAATTTCGGATTCGTCCTCCTGACTTAATATTTTTGCAATCATTTTCCCCTCCTCGGGGATTACTCCAACGCCCAGCTGGATCTGCAAGTCTCTTCCCAACGGATTGCACCCAGCTCCAGGCACTAACAAGATATTCCCTACACCTATTTTGTCATTACCTTCAAAAACCACCTGCTTGATCACCGGGGCTTTAAAACTTTCCCCCTTTGCTCCCATTACATTAATTACTTCTTTACTTATAACGCGTCCTTTCAGTATGTTACAAACGCAAGTTCGCTCAGCTCCTGTATCTACTAGAAATTCTAATACCTCCTCCTGGGGCCCACTCTTAGCTTTATCAAGGGCTCAAGATGATAGCTATCCTCCAGGAGGTAGAGCCCCTGACAGCCCTAATCCTCAATTTCTCTAAACATTTCCCGATCTTTATCCCTTTGAGGACATTCCTTCTTAAAATGCCCAAGTTTCCCACAATAGAAACATCCACCTCCTTCATTCCTTTTCTCAGTTCCCGATGGTCCCCTTCTGGGAGGGATCTGGTTCCCTCTAAAAGTCTCCTCCCGCCTCTCAGGATTCCGTCCCATCCCCCCCATCACCCTGGCATTTTTCTGAATATTTCCTTCCCTCATGGTGGCTACTATGATTTTAGCTTTTGCTTTAGCCTTCTCCTCATCTCTTCGTACGTATACTTTCTGAGCTTCCCTCAGTAATTCGTTCAGGCCCCGATCCTGCCAGTCCTCTCATTTCTCTTAATTTTCTTCGAATGTCTGGCCAGGCGCGTGTAACAACTGGAACTCTCAGCAATGTTTGCCCCGCGGGACTCTCTGAATCTCTTCCTGAGCACTGTCTCATGTCAGGTCGCAGCGTTTCAGGCCATTCGGTCGGGGTTTCCTCCCTTCCCTGCTGCCCATCAAATGCTTTGGTTACATTCTGCCCTCTAGGAGCGGCTTCTTTTAAACCTTTAATAATTAAATTTCGATAATCACTCATGTTCCTGCGACCCTCTACATCATTTTGATTCCAATTTGGGTGTACTATTGGCATCTTCTGGTCCCCAGGTGGGCCTTGCTGATTTTCCCTTTCCCAAATTCTCATCCCAGCTGTTCTAATCATTTGCCATTCTTCGGGAGAAAATATTATACTTATTATTGACTGCATTTCCTCCCAGGTATAAATATTAGGGCCTAGGAATTGGTCTAATTGTTCTGATAGGCCTATTGGATCTTCCAGTAACCCTTTTAATTCCTTTGTAAAGTTCCTGACTTCAGTGGGAGTCAAAGGAACGTTTACAAATCCTATCCCCCCTTGTGCTCCCCCCAGGGGTACTTCCCTTAAGGGGAATAAACTAACTCCTGGGCTTTCCTGCACCGTGTCTTGGTCTTCCGATTCCTTGACTTTAACAGAAGGTTTCCACCGTAACCTAGGACAGTTTGGAAGTGATACTGTTTCAATGAACCTCTGAGACCTGTCCGACCTTCTCCTAGCACCAGGTGTCAGCTCTTTTCCAGGAGAAGGGGGGGCTGTTGGAGAGAGGCGGTAGGGAGGGGGCAAAACTTCCAGAGGATCCCACCGCTTCTCCTTTTCTTCCCTTGGGATATCAGCTATTTTAAAGGTACTAACTCCTTTTGGCCAAATCTCCCCTTTCCAGCAGGAGGCATATTCCCTGTCCTCTGGGCTGAAGGATTCTTAGAGTTTACATAAAGGTTTAAAGCCTGGCACATCCACCCTTCAAAGGACCCATATTTAGGCCAATACAAACGGTCTGCTCGTAGAGGTTCCTTTGTCCATTCTATCATATAGTACTGAATCATTTTAACTTTATCTTTATTTTTAGTAGCCGGATCAATATTCCAATGAGCCAATTTTATCCCCAAAGGACTGTCTTGGGGTATATCTGCCGGCACTTTCCCGCTCCCCTTTTCCCTGTGGCTGTCTTCCGCTCACCACAGCAGTCAAGCACTCAGTTTTCCCGGGGCTGTCTTTCACTCAATCTCTGACGCTTCGTCTCTTCACCGGCCAATTCCCTCGCGGGAGATTGGAACCGCGCTTAGAAAGACTCCACACTCGCTCCCCAGATCCGGACTGTCCGGTCCGAGTTCCACACACGCAGCAATCAAGCCCCAAACCCGCCCAACCAAGCAGTACTTACAGTCCTGTTTTCTTGCCTGGGTCTTCATGCACAAGAATTATGGGCTACCGCGGGTTTTCCTGGGGAGACTTACCCCTTTTGCTTTATGAGTCCCTCCTCTCGTGGCATTATCAGCTTGGAGTCTCAACAGGCACCGGGAAGTCCTCCGAGCAGGCTGCCGAAATCGGTGGGGTGCACCTCCTGCTCGGGGTCTCGGAGCCCACTGGGACCAAGTGAATTCTCCCAGACGAGCCCCCAAATTGTAATAAATAGCCAGATCCCTTAAAGAGAAATGGCACTTACTTTATTATAGGGACAAAGTCAATAAAGCAAAAGCACAGCGCTGGGTGCGTGACTCAGGTCAGAGGCACACCAGCTAACACTTCTACCATGTCTCATATAAATTCAATATTGCATACGTATTCCCTCTTTTAGACAGAGTAATTGTTGATAAGGATTGATTATTATTAGTCCTTTTTCTCTTCTATGTGTGTGTTTCCTTCTGAATTGTTTCTGAGGATCCATGATCTTCAGTTCCCCTTTCCCATGCAGCTGTTTCCTTCTGGTAGGATCAGCTCCCTTTTCCCATGCATGTGTTTCCTTCTGGTAGGATCGATTATCATCAGCTCCCTTCTCCTCTGCATCTGTTTCCTTCTGTTAATCACTTGTGGAGTCTTTTGGAGAAGTTCTCTTTTGTTTCTCTCGGGTGTTTTTCTCCATGATGTTTTTCTTCACAGCTGCTGTTAGTTGTTATCTTTGAGGTTTCTCATGTTTCCTAATTTACTAAAGGTTAGTTATCCTTATAAGTCAAAGATTTATAGCCCTGTTATTATGGCGAAAGCCAACAATACCTTCACTATTTTTCACACCGGCTTAACATGATTCGGTCGCCGCCAGTTAAGCATACTCGCCACAAGGATTCAGTTTCAGTGTCACCGGGGTTTCTGCTATATCTCTCTTGCAAATTTGTCCCTTGCACCGGACCCCAGGGACTGGTTCGCGTGGTATGCCGTGGATTAGCACCCCGAGGTCCCGCAGTTCCTTCTGTTTTAACAATGGGTCTGGCTTCATATTCGGGAGGATTTGTGGGGAAAAAAGGAACGTCTTCTTCTGACTCGCTATCATCGGGATCACCCCAAATGTTTCCGTCCCAATCTTCAGGGGATACTATCAGTTTCCTAATCTGTACAATGTCAGGGGGGTGGGGAGCCTGCATAAGCATCATTTCGACCTTTTCTCCCAATTTCGCCTTTTCTCCTTCTCTTCCTGCAATCGTTTTTGCAGCTGCTCATTTTTAAAAGGTATCAGTAACTCAGCTGCCTTCCTGCTCTCTATTTCCTTCTCTAATTCCTGCTCTCTCCTATTCCTATTCTCCCTGTCTTGGTACGCGGCTTCTAAACAAGTGCCTAACATTTTACAGAGGACTCCCTTATCTTTTCCATCCTTTGTAGGGCCCCTAATGGCTTTCAAGTACTCTTCAACGACTTCCCAATTGGACCAATTATCACCAGCCCATTCCTCTGAGAATCTGGGGCTCAGGTTCACTCCATGCCTCCCTAAATAATCAGTGATAACTCCTGACATCCTGCCGACTAGGCCAGGTGTCACGGGCCGAGCCCAGTGAATAACTTCACTTCTAAGAGAGTAGTGAAATGTTTATTAACATAAAACAGTGATTTAACAAAGTTAGCAGTGAATGCGACAGTGTTTTACGAGATTCGATGCCAGGGCACACTTGATTATTTACTGCATAGAGGCCGGGGTCAGACAAGCTCTCAGGGAGACCCTCCCGTTGAGTCCCGAGGTTCAGAAAGGACCCCCTGGCTTTCTAAACTCCTTCTCAGAGAGGAGTCTGGCTGCGGCTGGATCCAATCCTAGTCCCAGACTTGGTCAACGGTTTATGTCTAAAGGATTCTATATGCGCAATCAATCCTTAGATCCCTTAGCTAAGATTTCAAAGTTTAGCATGCTATTAGTCACTTACCGAGAATCTGTTGCGGCAAGGAATCTCTCAGCCTCGAGGAGAAGAACCTTAAGTGAGCGTCCCCACTCAAGAGGAGACCCTGTCGTGCAGCCGCTGCCGTGCAGGAGAGCTCAAAGGGCTCTTGGGCTGTCCACTGTTTATGGAGTAAGAGAATTGACCTACAGTCATATTCTCATGGGAACAAGATACCCAGGTTCCCACTCCAGACAGGGTTTTGGTTATGTTGCCAGCCACCTCCCACAGTTCAAGTGCGACTCATCACAACTCCTGCTGATGGCCATGGCTTGAGCAGGAGCGGGGGGGGGAAAAAGGGAAGAGCACACCGCCACATCTGCCCTTAATGCTTTCTGGCACTGGCAGGGTTTTGGCTCTGCGCAGGCATGGCGAGAGGTGGGGAGGAGCTTTTCAGTGGCTCCTGCTGACTCTCGGCATGGCATTGCCAGGGGTGAGGCTGGTCTTCAGGTCACCAAACTTCAGAACCCGTTTTGGCACCGATTCTGGGTGACTGCCCAGCAATAGGGGCATTGTCCTTATCGGGAGGCTGCGTCCCTCCAGTGCTGGGGTTCAGGGTTAAAGCAACCAGGTCTGTTAGCAACCGGATCATTTTAAATCCTTGTTGGGATCCGGTGCCATGAAACCAATTAAACCTTGCAGTGGATATGGGAAGTTGGGATAAAGCAAGGATGGACCCTCCGGGCTGTGATCCTGCGTGGCTTCCTTAATGAGAGGAACCCAAATGAATACCAGACAAGTTAATTTTTTCATTGCTGCTGTTGGATAAAGTTTAGCTGGGAGGACTTTTTAACCTTAAAACAGACGTCTTCAGGTCAGGGCTAAATTATGCCTCTGCAGGCTGTCATTATTTCATGACAGGAGCAGGTTAAAGCTCAGCACCGGAGGCGGTTTTGTGCAGCAGCCCTAAATTTTTGGGAGGGTAGAGGCTTGGTTTGACACATCTGACTGCCATCACCTTCGCTGTAGAGCCACAGGGCCATGCAACAGGGTACCAGTGGCTCTATTGTACTGAACACAAACCTCTCCTTGTTTTTTTTTTTTGCTTTATTTTTGTTCTTTTCTTTCTTATAGTGAGCTGCTTCTGGGAGCCGTAGCTACCAACTTCACCTTCCTGCCTAAACACACGGCAAATTCCTACAGATAGGGCTGAGGAGGCCCTTTCCCGTGGCGTCGGCTCAAGAGGAGGCGTTAGGACGATGCGTGTCGAGGAATGGGGTTGTTCAGCTGCGCTCTGAAATGAAATGAAAGTTTTACGTTTTCAGAAGTTGCCTTCACGCCCCCAGCATCGGTCCCTGCCACAAGTTACACGGCAGATGGTCTCACACGATCTTGCAGCCAGAGGTGCCTCGCTAACAGAGAGCAATCTGTTTAATGAACAGGATACAGGCCAGGAGGGATCTCTGGCCTCCAGCTCACGGCAGTTGTCCCGGCTCCCCCACGCCACACGCTGTTCACGTAGCGGAAGCAAGAGGCCTCTGTTCCTACCGGGGTGTCCTCGGTAGTGCCAAATCCTCCCCAGTACCAGGAGGGGATGAACTAACCCAGTCCCTGGGGTCCTGCAGAGCACAGAGAGACCCAGCATCTCGTCATCGGATGTTGTGCAGAATCCCGGCCTTTTCTGGGAGCATGCAGCGGTGGGTACCGTCTCCTCCCGGTGTCACACACCCAGGGGAAGTGCAGCCCCCTCCGAGGGGGACCCAGAGCTGCTTGTTTCCCAATGAGGAGATTAAAAGACCCGAGAGCAGGATTTGAGGGAGGGCTGGGCAGGGGAGCGTGCCACCGAGGGATGCTGCGTGACCTTCCCTCGCACCCTCCAGGTCCTTGTTCCTGTCTCTGCGTCACTCCAGGCAGCGCAGCACAGGCGACAGTCACAGAGGCATTTGCCGTGTGGCACAAGGAGGCTGCGGGTGCAGCTTCGACCCCACAAAGCTCCGCTGAACCAACTTGGTCCTTTCGCCCCCTGAAAAATACTGTTGAAAGCAAAAAGCACTTGCACACAGAGCCCCTGGTGGGATCCGGGGACACCCAGCCCCCCGAGCCCCTTCCCTCCCCAGCAGGAGCGGGGGGGGGCTGTTGGGGGGGCCGTTGGGAGGGGGCGGAGCACAGGGAGCCCCAACATTCCATCCTGGAGACGCCAAAGAGTCCTTAGCAGCCGAGAGACTGAGGGGAACGACCATGGCGCTGCCACCTCGGTGGCTCCCACTGTGCGGCCCCCGTGCCCCCCCAGCGCCCCAGAGCCATCAGGCTTTTGTGCTCCCAGAAATCTTCTACCCCCAAGGCAGGGAACGACCCCGACCCGCAGCCTGGGGACGCTGTCGGGGCCAAGAGCGCAGGAGGTGACCATGGCTCCTGTCTCTCTTCCAGGCGCAGCCACCCTGTTCCCACCGCCCGGGCAGCAGCTGCTCTTCCCCACGGCCTGGGCACCCCCAGTGGGGGCGGCCCCACAGGCCCCACCACCAGGTATGGCACCCCTGTCCCCTCTGCCACCCTGACACCATCAGCACCCTGATGGCCATGGGGGCCGGCTCGGAGGGCGCCCCAGAGAGTGCCCCTGGCCCAGCATGGCTCCATTCTACCCACACAGGGCTGCACAGGGCCCCATGCGGCTGCTGGTGCTTCGACTGGACCATCACCAACGTGTCTGCGCCGGCCACCACCACCCTCAGCCATGGCACCGCTGCTCCACCAGGCGCTGCCCTGTGGGGCCCCGGGGGCTGCGGGACCCTCCCGGCCTGCGCAGCCCCTGGCACCCCCCAGGGACAACACCCACTGCCCCACATGACGCAGCCTCCAGCCTACGGCCACCAGGGCACAGCAGTGCCCACAGCTCCCCCACTGCTGCTCACCTCCATCCCCAGCCACCAGCACATGAAGGGACAGCCTGCAGGCACCAAAATCTCTGGCACGGCCACCCCCGTGGGGCTACCCCCTGCCAGCCACGTCCCCATGGGCGCCTGCGCCCCTCCCAGACCCACTGCTGCCCCCCACAAAGAAGCTCCTGGTGACCTGGATTCCAACAATGAAGTCAGTGAGGACATGCTCCTCCAAGAGCCCCTCTGGCTCTTTTTTTCCTCCTTGGACAAGGTGGAGGTCACCCAGGACCCTGCCACCAGCATCACCACACCTGGAGACCCCGTTGGCACCGTCAGAGAGGGAAGAGTGGTGGCCCCAGCACCCACCGAGCTGCCAACATCCATCCCTGCCTTCGAGAACACCAAGGAATGGTCCTCAGAGACCAACAGCTCCAGCAGGGCCCCCCCCGCGCAGACACCCCTGGGCAGCGACATCTCCTGGAGCACCATCAGCTCCCCAAAGAGCAACATCTCTCCCTGGAGCGACATCTCCTCCGAGAGCGACATCTCCCCAGAGCTCACCTTCTCCCCAAAGAACATCACTTACTCAGAGCAGGACATCTCAGAGTATGACATCATCTCCCTAAAGAGTGACACCTCCTCAAGCAGCGACAACACCTGGGAGAGCGATGTCCCCCACAGCCAAGCCCTCGGGGACGCAGCCGGCCACCTTGCCGTGCCCCACGAGGTGTCTCTCAAGGAGGCCCTGAGGCTCTTGGACTATGACCACGGTGGCACCAGCGAAGCCGCCGCCCTCTGCGACGTCGACTCCCTCTCGCTGCCCGAGGAGCTGCTGATGCTCGATTACAGCATGGAGGAGCTCCTGGAGGGTGCGAGAATCCTGGAAGAATTCCTCTATGGGCCAGAGAGCAATGTCCCCAGCAGCTCCTCTGCTGTCCCCAACAGCCAAGCACTCGGGGACGCGGCCGGCCACCTTGAAAGCGATGTCCCCAGGAGCCGCTCTACTGTCCGCCACAGCCAAGCCCTTGGGGACACGGCCAGCCACCTTGCAGTGCCCCAGGAGGTGCCCGTCAAGTACTTTGGCGTGGAGGTGACCCGGAAGGCTGTTGTCGTCCTGGAAGATATCTTCTCCAGGACAAAGTCCCAGGAGTCATGCGGGGACACGGGGATGGAGCTGCCGCCAGCCCAGCCCACCATGGCAGAGAAGCGGGGGACAAAGCAGGGGACAAAGCTCGGGATGAACTCCCCGTTGCTGCCACCCAGGAAGCGCAGGGCTCTGGCGGACAGGCCGGGGATGGCAGGGGGGAAGAGACAGAAGAGACGCCCCCCAGCGAGGAGACGGAGATGATGGGGGGCAGAAGGGGGGTGCATTTAGGAGGTGGGGGGAGGGTTGTATTTAGGGGAGGGGACTGGATCTGGGGGGATGGTGTGTTTGGGGGGGTGGGGAGAGGGACATGTTTAGGGGAGGGGGGGTTAGAGTAGCTTCGATAGGGCCTTTTCTCTCCTGTTTTTCCATTAAAAGCTGTACCAGGCAGTGTGTTTGGGGAGGTGGGTGTGTTTAGGGGAGGCGGGTGTTTTTAGGGGAGGCAGGTATATTTAAAGGGGGGGTGGTGTATTTTGAGAGATGGGGGGGTGAGTTTAGGGGAGGGGGGCGCGTTTGAGGGACGGGGGGTTAGAGTAGCTTCGATAGGACCTTTTCTCTCGTGTTTTTCCATTAAAATTTTTTTCTCCAGCCACGCTCCGTGCCTGTCTGGGAGGGGAGGGAGCGCAGGGGACAGCGGGAATCAGCCCCCACCAGGTGCCACAGCCCCACATGGGACCCCGAAGGGCACCGAGCTGCCCCCAGGGCCGAGTCACCACCAGCGGGGTGGCAGTAGTGGGGGGGGACTCCCCTGACCCCTTCCCCAGGGACAGCCAGGACAGACGGGTCCCTGCCGGATCCACGGACACGGCCCCACGCAGAAAGCGGAGCCCCCGGGACAAGGACAGACCTTGGGGAGCAGGAGGGGACGGACACACATGACCACAAGGGCTGCCAGGCCTTCGGCTGGACCCTGGCCAGCGTCCCCTCCCACGGGGACCGGGCTCCGGGCAAAGCCCCCAAAGCCTCGGGACAACCACCCCATCCGCAGCTCCGCAGCCCAGCTTTGCCTCCTTGCGCTGCCCAATCACCCCAAATCACCCCCACAATGGCCAGGGGGGAGCTGCCGGCCAGGCAGGGACCCTCCTCCCCTTCTCTGCCTGCACCTTGGACAGCCCCGACACCAGCAGTGGGGGAGGAAATAAGGAAAGAAATAAACAAAGAAATCATGGCAAGGGCCAAAAGTGCCTGGAAACCCCAGCTCTTTATTGCCCGTTCCCCCTCCCAGCTCCACAGCCCGGGGCCAACGCAGCCAAGGGCGCCTTCGGGCAGCGGCCGCCCCTCTGTGGGTCCGGCGCACAGAAGGTGCGGGGGGAGGTCCCCGGTCCCCGTCGGGGCACCCCCGGCATCGGGGGCTGAGCCCCTGCCCCAGGGAAGCCCCGGGGACGCCCCGGGGGCGGGGGGAGCCGCTGCGGGCCCCGGGCGGGCGCAGTCCCCTTGGCCTCGGCAGGGCCCGGCGCAGCTCCCAGCACCGCTGCTGCTCCGCGTCCGGCCTCCCAACCCCCCACCCCGAGCACCCTCCTGCACCCAAAACTCCCGTCCCCTGCAGCAGCCGCACCGCCAACGCCCGCAGCTCTCGGGGGCCGCGGGGACCTGCTCTGCGCCAGACAAGGAGGAAAAGGGAAGAGAAAGACCAGAACCCAAACTCCAGGGCTGACCTCGAGTTAAAGCGTGTTCTTAAGGGCATTGTCCAAGGGCCTCTTGGGCACAGAGAGACTTGGGGCATCAACCACCTCTCGAGGACGCCTCTTCCAGGGTTTGACCGCCCTCTTGGTGAAAAAACGCTTCCTAATGCCCAGGCTGAACCTCCCCTGGTGTGACTTTGAGCCATTTACACGCATCCTGTCCCTGGATGCCCGGGAAAAGAGCTCAGCACCTCCCTCTCCACGTCCCCTCCTCAGGAAGCTGCACAGAGCCAGGAGCTTGCCCCTCAGCCTCCTGCTCTCCAGATGAGACCAACGCCCAGCGCTCAGACGCTCCTCAGAGGACATGCCTTCCAGCCCTGTCACCACCTTGCTTGCCCTCCTCTGCACCATCCGAGGACCTTCCCACCCTTCTCCAATGGTGGGGCCCAGCACCGCACACGGTGCTACAGGTGAAGCCGCGCCAGCGCTGAACACAGTGGGACAATCCCCTCCCTTGGCCGCCTGCTTCTACTGTCTTTGATGGCCCCCACGATGCGCTTGCCCTCTTGGTGCCAGGGGACACTGCTGGCTCCTCCTGAGCTGCTCACCACCCCCACACTCCTTTCTGCAGGGCTGCTCCCCAGACGCACCCTCCCCATTCCCACTGCTGCCGCCGTTACTCCCTCCCTCCCACCTGCAGAACGCGGCACTTGGACTGGTTCCATTTCACGCCGCTCAGGATTGCCCAACGCTCCAAGCCATCTAGAGCCTTCTGCAAGGCCTCTTGGCCCTCAACAGACTCAACAGCACCTCCCAGTTTGGGATCACCAGCAACCTTCCTAATGGGGCATTCAGCTCCCAAAATCCAGGGGAGCAACTCTGCCCACCCTTTTTCTGACAATTTCAAAATCAACCATTTCATGATGTCTGCAGCCGAGACCTTCCCGTCTCCCATGAGTCCTTCTCCGCTCACAACCACCATGTCTCGCAGGGCATCTTTCCTCGATGGCCCCCCGAGCGCTGCTGAAAAGAAGTTCCCATCTCCCACAAACTGCAGGAACTGCCCAGCCCTGCTCCTCACAGCACCAGGGGCTTCCCAGATGCTGTCTGGGAAGATGAAATCTGCCATAAGGAGAAGGGCTCCTGACACAGAGGTGTCTCCTCATCCCCTAGAGATTCAGAGACTCATGGCCTCAGTGCCGGCATCCTGGCTGGGCGATGGGTCGCAGACCCCCACTGCACCATCGTGGCTGGACCATCAAACCTCTCCCTTGGGTACGGTGCGACCGTTGGGAGGAGGCAGAGCACAGGGAGCCCCAACATTCCATCCTGGAGATGCCAAAGAGTCCTTAGCAGCCGAGAGACTGAGGGGACCCACCATGGCGCTGCCACCTTGGTGACTCCCACTGTGCGGCCCCCGCGCACCCCCGGCGCCCCAGATCCTTCACAATTTTGTGCTCCCACAAACCTTCTACCCCCAAGGCAGGGAACGACCCTGACCCACAGCCCGGGGATGCTGTCGGGGCCAAGAGCGCAGGAGGTGACCATGGCTCCTGTCTCTCTTCCAGGCGCAGCCACCCTGTTCCCACCGCCTGGGCAGCAGCTGCCATTCCCTGCAGCCTGGGCACCCCCAGTGGGGGCAGCCCCACAGGTCCCACAGGTCCCACCACCAGGTATGGCACCCCTGTCCCCTCTGCCACCCTGACACCATCAGCACCCTGATGGCCATGGGGGGCGGTTCGGCGGGTGCCCCGGGGGGTGCCCACGGCCCAGCACAGCTCCGTTCTACCCACACAGGGCTGCACAGGGCCCCATGCGGTGGCTACAGCGTCGACCCACGCTTCGTCCACATCGAGCGGACGGTCAACAATGTGCCTGCGCCGTCCACCGCCACTCTCAGCCATGGCACCGCTGCTCCGCCAGGCTCTGCCCTGTGTGGTCCCAGGGGCTGCGGGACCCTCCCGGCCTGGGCAGCCCCTGGCACCCCCCAGGGACAACACCCACCGCCCCACATGACGCAGCTCCCACCCTAAGGCCACCAGGGCACAGCAGTGCCCGCAGCCCCCACACTGCTGCTCACCTCCATCCCCGGACGCCAGCACCTCAAGGGACAGCCTGCAGGCACCAACAGCTCCGGCATGGCCATACCTGCACAGACACCCCCTGCCAGCCGCATCGCCACGGGCACCTGCGTCACCCTCAGGTCTCGTCCAGACCCATTGCAGCCCCACACAAAGAAGCTCCTATCGACCTGGATGCCAACATTGAAGTGACCGAGGAGATGCTCCCCAAGATGCCCTCAGGCTCTTTGGTTCCTCCCCAGATGCAGTGCAGGTCGGCCAGGACCCTGACACCGCTGTCCCCACACCTGGGGAATGCGGTGGCGCCAGCAGAGAGGGGAGAGCGGTGGCCCCAGCACCCACCCAGCTGCCAACCTCCATCCCTGCCTCTGAAAACACCGAGGAATGCTCTTCAGTGACCAACAGCTCCAGCAGGGCCTCCCCCATGCAGACACCCCTGGGCAGCAAGATCTCCTCAGAAAGCGACACCTCCTCAGAGCGTGACACCTCCCCGAAGAGCGACACCTCCTTGGAGAGTGAAATCTCCTCAGGGCACAACATCTCTCCAAAGAGTGACACCTCCTCGGGGCGCGACATCTCTGCAGAGCGCAACATCTCCTCCAAGAGCGACACCTCCCCAGAGCAGAATTTCTCCCCAAAAAGCGACATCTCCTCAGAAGACAACAGCTCAGACCGCAACATCATCTCCCTAAAGAGTGACACCTTCTGGAGCAGCGACAACCTCTCCGAGAGTGACATCTCCTGGGAGAAAGATGTCCCCAGCAGCGCCTCTGCTGTCCCCCACAGCCAAGCCCTCGGGGACAAGGACGGCCACCTTGCAGTGCCCCAGAAGGTGCCTTTCGAGTACTACAGCGTGGAGGAGACCCTGGAGGCCATCCGCATCCTAGAAGAATCCCTCTATGGGACAGAATCCCAGGAGCTGTGGGGGGACGTGGGGATGGAGCTACTGCCGGCCCAGCCCACCGTGGTGGAGAAGCGGGGGCCGAGCCCCCCATCACCACCACCCAGCAAGCGCAGGGCTCTGGCAGGCTGCCCAGGGGTGGCAGGGGGGAAGAGACCCCCCCAGTGAGGAGACAGAGATGATGGGGGGCAGAAGGGGGGTGGGGGAGGGTTGTATTTAGGGGAGGGGGGCAGATTTAAGGGAGGGGATTGTATCTGGGGGGGTGGTGTGTTTGGGGGAGGGTGGTGCATTTGGAGGTGGGGTAATGCATTTTGAGAGATGGGGGGATGTGTTTAGGGGTGGGGGGCTTAGAGTAGCTTCGATATGGCCTTTTCTCTCCTGTTTTTCCATTACAAGTTGTAGCGGGCAGTGTACCTGGGGGGCACGGGGAGGGATATGTTTAGAGGACCAGCATGTATTTGGGGGGGCGGGGGGGAGTGTATTTGGGGAGGGTGGGGGGAGGGATGCGTTTAGGGGAGGGGGGCTTAGAGTGGCTTTGTTAGGACATTTTCTCTTGTGTTTTTCCATTAAAAGCTCTTTCTCCAGCCCCGCTCCGTGCCTGTGTGGGAGGGGAGGGAGCGCAGGGGGGGTCAGCGGGAATGGGCCCCCACCAGGTGCCACAGCCCCGCTGAAGGGGGATTTTCGTTAATACTTGGCCCTTGTTTAACTTGGACGTTCAAGCATCTCAACTTTTTCTGACTTACTTCTCCCTGTATACACATCACACTCTCCTGCAATCAGCCTTTCCTTTTCTCCTGACTTGGCCTTTCCCAGCGAGTTCTTGGCTAGTGGTTTTCTTCAAAGCTGCTTTAGTGCTGCTGAAGGATGTTGACGCGACAGCTCTGGAGATCCAAGCACTGTACTCGCCCATGAAAGCCTTCCAGCTCAGGCAGCCGCAACGCAGGATTCACAGCTCCTCGCTCCCCTGGCCACGCTTCCAACCTCCGTATGACCCGATTCTATGACTATGGAGCTGGAGAGGCTGCAACCAGGGTCCCAAACACATGGGGAAGATGGGGCAGCTGTAGGGGAGGAAGCAGAGGTCAGCGAGTGCCATCTCACACCAAGCACCCCACACTTGTCACATCACTCTGTCTTTCAGTCTGAACTCCCACCCACACACCAAACACAAGGACAGGCTTTGCACTCCGGCCACTCTCATGAGCACCAGCCCTTGCTCGCTGCATTAGCAGCACAGCCTCCTTCATACACCCACCAGGAACGTGTGGCAGCACCAAACATCTGCAGTGAGCTTTGTGCTGGCTACAGCCCATGTCAGAGAACGACCCCAGCCCCCAGAGGGAAGGTGACTTTGTCCCATGGCTCCTCCATCCATCCTGCAGCCTGCCCACAGCAGGAAGAAGGCACAACGGCCTGCACCAAAGGAGGAGCAAAAAACAGTTCCTCCCATGGGCCACCAGCAGCCGAAACACAAAGCCCTCTCACACCTCTGCTGGGCTGAGCTTGAAAACGCTTCCAAAGGGTAACGTGGAAAACCCTGTTGCCGGAGCAGCACCAACAGAATTCTGCCCACGGGACAGCTTCAAGCAGATTTACACCTCTGTGCAATGGGAGACGGCTAAGCCCTGAGCAACCAGGCCTTGCATTTACTGCTTCAAAAACCCCACATTAAAAAAGCCCACACCAAGCGCCCTGCATCTCTGCAGAGAGCTCCACCTTCTCCAGCTGACAGCCAGCAGGAGGCAGAAGAGCCAAAGCCCCAAAGCACAGAACCCCTCAGAGGTCACCAGATGGGGGCCTCTAGGGGGGTTGTTCTGTCCCTCGAGCCAGGATGAGCCCTGCTCCCCCGGCACAGCAGCTGCTGCTCATCCCGAACGCCTCACAGGTCAGCACCCAGGAGGTGCCCCAAAACACAGGCCCTCAGGAGCCACAACACGGGACGACACCTCTCCCCGGTGCAAGGCCCACACACCGGCCGCCCCGCGCCGCCCCTCCCCACACGGACAGCCCCTCCCCCGGGGGATTTGGGACCCCGGTGATCCCTCCAGGGCTGCATTGATTTGGAAGTCTAGGGAAGCACACTGAAGAGAGAGCCGCACCAGGGCAGGCTCCCAGCAGGGAGCGCGTAGCAGGGGGCTGCGCCGGCAAAACCAGCTCCGTTGGCTGCCTGGGAGAGGGTGAAGCAGGATGAGCTGAGCGGGACAAGTAAAGCGTCAGCTTCCCTGAAGCGCTAGTGCTAAAATGTCCCCTCAAGTGGGTCCGTCACCGCCCTTCTGCGGCACGTTACAGCAGTCGGCTTCCTGGGAGCGTTTCGTGGGGCACCCAGCATCACCCGGGGAGCGACGGCTGCTTGGAGCAGTTCTGGCCCCTCTCCGCGTTCATCCTTTAGCCAGTCTTGCATCCCTCTAGATCTGTAACTGCTTTGAGTTTTCTCCAAGCTGAGCACTGAAAACAAACGGAGCGGTTCCAGTTTCTGGTTCTTTTCTCCAAGTGATACATTCTCTTGGAATAGTTGGGGCTCTCGAAGAAAAACCAGTGATTTCCTGGGTTTCCCACTGACGTTTAGCCAAGGCAAGTGCTACAACTGCTACCTGGAATATCCTTCTGTTTAACCAGTGCTTCTTCAGCTCTCCTGACATGCTCCTCCATCCTTCTTGTTTTCCAGTTGGAAATCCAAGGCAAGCTCTGCTTGGCTCCGCTGACTACAGGAGGTGGATAATTCTCTCCTTTTGTCCAAATTTGCCATTGCCACATCTGGAACAGAGCAAATCTCCTGACAAACCATCTCTCTGCTGTCTCTTTCAGGGCAGTAACCTCCCTTTCCGAAGGCGATGCGAGCGCTTTGGGGCAGACGTCACCTGTGGAGAGACGGCTGCGTGCACAAACCTGCTTCAGGGCCAGTCCTCCCAGCGGCCTCTCCTCAAACGGCATCACACTGAAGGTAATTTTTGGGGTGCGGGTGGGTGCTGTCATCTTGAGAACCAAAGAAATGATAAGTTGCTTCTGAGGAGAAAAGCTGCTGCTTGAATTCATGCAACCTGTCCCCCTCTGGTAGCCGGAGGGAGCGTTTCCAGACACGATGACCAAATGCGCAGAGCTCCCGAACCAGACAACTGAAGTGGACTTTGTGGACATCAATGTCGGGTGTCGCATTGACCTGGTCTACAAGAAGGTAAGAAGACGTTCTGCAGCGCATTTTCCCTCCTTCAATAGATGCTTGTCTTTTGCCTCATCTCCTGTTACCCGATCTGCTCCTGCCAGTCTGATCCAGAGCTCCCGGTTCATTTATGGGCACTACACCTCAGCGAGAAGGCAAATCAGCTGATCAGGAGCAGGGAATGGTGAGCTGAGTCTCCCTGGCAGCAGGCAGAAGTTGGAAGGGAAAGGGCTGTGGGGTTTGTTTTGAGTCCCTTTTCTGCAAGTCTTGAGGTGCTGCAAGTCTTGAGATGCCAAGCAGGAAGCGGTGCCCATCCCCAGGTTAGGAGAGCTGAGCGTTTTCCCCATTTTTCATTACCTGATTTCTTAGTTCACACAACACAGTGCAGGAAACTGGTTTTCTCCACTCCTACGAGTCCTCAGGCACTGGCTTGAAATGACTTTGCAAGCTCAAAGGCAGCTAAAAGGAGAGCTGGAGCAGCCAGCTGCTATTTCCCGTCTCACGGAAACAGAGATTAGCAGAAATAGAGCATGGCTACGGCCTTCTCTGGTTTTGCCAATCCTCATCCCTTTGGTCAGTGCTGGCAACAGCTGCCTGAAACCACGTTACCAGTACATCGAGTGGGATCCGAATTCTTAAATGTCATTTTCCAAGCGGAACCTGCCCGCATTAGGCTGCACGAAGCTTTGTAACCTGTGGTCTTTACAGTGCCAGGTAACAGACATTTATAGCCGTAAGAACTCAACATTTCCAAGCAATTTAGGTTTATTTGTTAACTCTCATTTGAAGGAGACGCTAACCAGGAGCAGGGTTCTCTGAGCACACTCCATTTCTGCTTTTGGGCTGCAGATTCAGGCTCTTGCTGTGCCGTTCTGTGCCCTGCTGGGCCACTCTCTCTCTGACATGTCTTACGGAAAGTTGTAGTGATGCTGTGTTGAAGCAGCCTCGGGGAAATAAGGTAAGCCTCCTTGACTGTAAAGAAAATGGCTCTGCACTGAAAATACAATGTGTGTTCCAAAGGGTGAAATAGCTGAAGTCGCCGAGGAGACCAGCTCCAGTGCAGGTAAGGCCTCACTGGGGAAGGGGATCGTGGCTGGGAAAAGCGGCTGCCTCGTGCCGGAACCGGCAGCTCGGGGGTGGGCTGCTGACGTGGCGGGGGCGCAGACAACGCCACACGTGGCAGTTCTAAACGGACTGTCCCGGAGCGCAGCGGCCAGCCGCTGCACACCCAGCACGCAGGCAGCTGGTGGGTGTCACCGCAGCGAGAGCGGGTGTACAGGACGCAGCTCTTTGAACAGTAAGTCACTGGAAACCTCTCGACCTGACCAGGACGTCACGGTAAGAACTCGGCAGAAGGCCATGCTATCCCTGAGCCCTGCACCGAGCAGCTCCGATGTGGCCACTCAGACAGAGCTTGCGTGGGAACATGCTGCCACCCGGGTGTCAGGCTGCAGGGTGTGCCCTGCTCTTGCGCCAGTGTTGAATGGCAGTGGTGAGCAGACCTGTGGGAGGTGTGCCCAGGGAGAGGAACTCCTTCACCTAGTGATGGAGCTCCGTGAGGAGGTAAGTCGTTTGAGAAGTATAAGGGATTGTGAACAGGAGATAGATAACTGGAGTCGCATCCTGCCTTCCCTGAAAGAAGCAGCTCAGGCAGACAGAGCTCCACATACAGAGCACTCCCCACCCTCTAGCAGCGTGGCTGAATGTGGAGATTCAGAGGACAGGGGCCAGTGGCAACAAGTCCCCGTCCGGCGTGGCAGGCGTGCCACCCAGGTGACCCCCACACCATCCCAGGTGCCGTTGCAGAACAGATATGATGTTCTGCAAAGGGAACCGGAGGAAGAGAAGGACAACAGCTTGCTGAACTTGGAGTTGTCACCGAGGCCAAGACGGATTGTGCCTCGTATAACAACATCCTCGGTTATGAAAGAAAGACGAGTCCATGTAGTGGGGGACTCGATTCTGAAGGGAGTGGAAGGTCCCATATGTAGACCAGACCCAATCTGTAGGGAAGTCTGCTGTCTCCCTGGGGCCAAAGTGAAGGATGTCCAGCAGAAACTCCCTACCCTAGTTAGGCCTACTGACTCCTACCCTTTATTGATTTTTCAGTTAGGCAATGATGAAATTTCAGGAAGAAGCCTGAGGGCAATGAAGAAAGACTTCAGGGTCCTGGGACGGATGGTGAGGGGATCAGGAGCACAAGTAGTGTTTGCTTCTATCCCAAGAGTTGCGAAGATTGATGAGAAGATTAACAGGAAATGCCAGCTGATCAATGCCTGGCTCAGAGACTGGTGTCATCGGCAGGACTTTGGGTTCTTTGATTATGGGCTGCTTTTCAGGACACCGGGCCTGCTGGCAACAGACGGCAAAAGCCTGTCTCAGAGGGGGAAAAGGGTTTTAGGGCAAGAGTTGGCGGGGCTCATTGACAGGGCTTTAAACTAGATTCGAAGGGGGATGGGGATAGATCCAAGCTTGCTAGCAAAAAGCCTGAAGGTGGCATGCTGGCACTAGACTTGGAAAAGATAGGGGGCGTTACCGGGCTCCTTAGGAATAAGTCTGGGGGTGGCCGAATTTCAGCTCCCACCAGTAAAAAGGAGAAAGGACCTATAGCCCAGCTGAAGTGCTTATACACTAATGCACGTAGCATGGGCAACAAACAGGAGGAGCTGGAAGCCATTGTGCAGCATCATAATGTGTACATTATGATGTAGTCGCCATCACAGAAACGTGGTGGGATGACTCACGTAGCTGTAGTGCTGCCATGGATGCCTATAGGCTCTTCAGGAAGGATAGGCAAGCAAGGAGAGGCGGGGGTGTGGCCCTGTATGTTAAGGAGTGTTATGAATGCTTTGAACTAAATGATGGTGATAATGGGGTTGAGTGTTTCTGGGTAAGAATCAGGGGCAGGGCTAACAAGGTGGATATCGTAGTAGGAGTCTGTTATAGACCACCCAATCAGGATGAGGAGGCAGATGAAATATTCTATAAATGGCTGGGCGAAGTCTCAAGATCGCGAGCTCTTGTCCTTGTGGGGGACTTCAATTTGCCGGACATCTGCTGGGAATACAATAGAGCAGGGAGGGAAGAGTCTAGAAGGTTCCTGGAATGTACTGGGGATAACTTGCTGACACAGCTAGTGAGAGAGCCAACTAGGGAAGGTGCCCTGCTGGATCTGTTGTTTGTAAACAGGGAAGGTCTTGTGGGGGATGTGACGGTTGGAGGCTGTCTTGGGAACAGTGACCATGAAATGATAGAGTTTTTGATTCTGCGAGAAGCAAGGAGAGGGGTCAGCAGAACTGCTACCTTGGACTTCCGGAGGGCGGACTTTGGGCTTTTCAGGAGCCTGGTTGACAAAGTCCCCTGGGAGGCTGTCCTCCAGGGCAAAGGAGCCCAGGAAGCCTGGATGATTTTCAAGAAGGAAGTCTTAAAGGCGCAGGAGCAGGCTGTCCCCATGTGCCAGAAGACAAGCCGTCAGGGAAAAAGACCGGCCTGGCTAAACTGGGAGCTAGTGTTGCAACTTAGGGAAAAAAAGAGGATCTATGGCCTTTGGAAGGAAGGGCAGGCCACTCAAGAGGACTACAGAGAGGTAGTGAAGCTATGTAGGGAAAAAATCAGGAGGGCCAAAGCCCAGCTAGAACTAAACCTGGCTTCTGTTGTCAAGGACAACAAAAAAAGTTTCGATAAATACATTAGCAATAAGAAGAGGACAAAGGATTATGTCTGTCCTCTAGTAGATGGGGCCGGCAACATAGTGACCAAGGGTGAGGAAAAGGCGAGGTACTTAATGAAGTCTTTGCCTCAGTCTTCAGCAGTAGGACCAGTTGTTCCCTGAGCACCCAGACCCCTGAGCTAGAAGACAGGGATGGGGAGCAGAATGAAGCCCCTGTAATCCAAAGGGAAACGGTGAGGGACCTGCTTCAGCACCTGGAGGTGCACAAATCTATGGGGCCGGATGGGATCCACCCAAGGGTATTGAAAGAGCTGGCGGAAGTGCTCGCCAGGCCACTTTGCATCATTTATGAGCAGTCCTGGACAACCGGGGAGGTCCCAGCTGACTGGAGGTTAGCAAATGTGACACCCATCCACAAGAAGGGCCGGAAGGAGGATCCGGGGAACTACAGGCCAGTCAGTCTGACCTTGGTGCCTGGGAAGGTGATGGAACAGATCCTCCTCAGTGCCATTACATGGCACATGCAGGAGAACAGGGTGATCAGGCCCAGTCATCATGGGTTTGTGAAGGGTAGGTCATGCCTATCAAACCTAATATCCTTCTATGATAAGGTGACCCACTTAGTGGATGAGGGAAAAGCTGTGGATGTTATCTACTTGGATTTTTGCAAAGCTTTTAACACCGTTTCCCACAGCGTTCTCCTGGAGAAACTGGCTGCTCATGGCCTGGACAGAGGTGTACTCTTCGCTGGGTAAAAAACTGGCTGGATGGCTGTGCCCAGAGAGTGGTGGTAAATCCAGTTGGTGTCCAGTCACAAGTGGTGTCCCCCAGGGCTCGGTGCTGGGGCCGGTTCTCTTTAATATCTTTATCAATGATCTGGATGAAGGGATCGAATGCACCCTCAGTAAGTTCGCAGATGACACTAAGCTGGGTGGGCGTGTTGATCTGCTTGAGAGTAGGTTGGCTCTGCAGAGGGATCTGGACAGGCTGGACCGATGGGCTGAGACCAATGGTATGAGGTTCAACAAGGCCAAGTGCCGGGTCCTGCACTTGGGTCACACCAACCCCATGCAGTGCTACAGGATTGGGGCGGAGTGGCTCGAAAGCAGCCCGGCAGAAAAGGACCTGGGGGTGTTGGTTGACAGCCGGCTGAATATGAGCCAGCAGTGTGCCCAGGTGGCCAAGAAGGCCAACAGCATCCTGGCCTGTATCAAGAATAGTGTGGTGGGCCGGACTAGGGAAGTGATCATCCCCCTGTACTCGGCACTGGTGAGGCCCCACCTCGAGTACTGCGTTCAGTTTTGGGCCCCTCACTACAAGAGGGACATTGAGGTGTTGGAGCTTGTCCAGAGAAGGGCTACAAAGCTGGTGAGGGGTCTGGAGGACAAACCTTATGAGGAACGACTGAGGGAGCTGGGGTTGTTTAGCCTGGAGAAGAGGAGGCTGAGGGGAGACCTCATCACCCTCTACAACTACCTGAAAGGAGGTTGTAGAGAGAAGGGGGCTGACCTCTTCTCCCTGGTGACAAGTGATAGGACGAGAGAAAACGGGTTCAAGTTATGTCAGGGGAGGTTTAGATTGGATATTAGGAAACATTTTTTCACTGAAAGGGTTATTAAACATTGGAATAGGCTGTCCAGGGAGGTGGTGGATTCACCATCCCTGGAGGTGTTTGTCAGGGTAGGTTAAAGGTTGGACTTGATGATCTTAAAGGTCCCTTCCAACCTCAACGATTCTATGATTCTATGATTCTATGCTGTCCATGGCATTGCACATCTCCACACCACACTGTGCCAGGAAGAGCCCTGAGGAAGGAGTGAGGGACAGGATCTCCCTTCCTGGGGGCTGGGGGTCAGGCCTTTGCCCTTTGCACTAATGAAACACATCCAGGGTTACTCAGCATCAGAGCCACCTTCACCTTGCTTTTCTCGACCTGTCATCACTGCCTCCAGTTTCTGCTCTAACCGGACCCTGGGGACAACATCTCAGTGGTGTCCCTCAGTGGGACCCATTAACACTCCAAGAAACTTTGGAGTTTGAACCTGACTTTGACTTCTTGAGAGGTTTTTTCAGCTTCCTCTCAGTGTCTGAGCTTCATGGACTCGGCATCAATCCCACCAGAGGGGTCATTAAAACTCCTTGGGCTGGTGCTCTGCGTCTGAGCTGGGCTGGGCTCCTGGGATGGAGGGAGCTCACAGCAAGTGGGCAGCGCCTCAGAGAGACGGCTCTGCCCAGGAGCAGCTCCTCTGCCAAGCGCAGCAGGGCTGAGGGCGGTGCCTGGGTGTCTCAGGGAGATGAGCGAGGCAGAGAGAGAGCTTAAAGGTGTCAGGATTGGGAGGATGACTGAGAGCTCACTGGAGGAGAAATCCTTGCAGCCCTTGGCACGGTAAGCCTCGGGGTGCAGGGCACTGCAGGTGGAGTTCCTGGAGGCATCTCCTAAAGCTGGCACAGCCACAGCTTATGGGATCTGTAAGGAGGCGGAGGGGGAGGAGGGTCTTGTTATGAAATGTGAATAGCCGTGAAGCCAGGGTGTGCAGGCAGGGGTGCCCAGGGCTGTCCTTGAGCAGGGTCCCTGCACCCCGTGGGTCTGTGTGCCGGGGCAGGGACTCTGCCGGCTGCCAGGGTCAGCTCTCAGCCTGCCCCGGGAGACCCCCACGGGCATGTGGGGAGAAGCTTTGGAGAAAGAGCAACCGCTGGCAGGGGAGGGTCCTGCTGTTGAGAGGGTGCTGCGTGGGTGAGGGCTGCTCACAGCTGCAGATCACTGCAGGACGTTCCCTGGAGATTTTTCAAGAAGCACAGCACGGCAGGGGCTACCTGCAAGGGAAGGATCCTGTTCTTCCAATCTTCTACTCTGGGTTGTCTGGGTGGGCGATGGGACAGAGAAATTCATCTCTCAGTTGAGGAGGGGGCACTGAAATTCCAAATCTGTTTCTCTTAGAAGTGAATAATCCAGGGAGGACTGGAAATCAACAACTGAATCTCTGCCCCTGCAACGATACTGCCCTCAGCAGCACAAAGCTGATCTCACAAAAAGATATGAATGAAATTATTCTGAGGAAAGAGAAGTCATTTGGGGGAAAATTTTGGGAAATGGAATAGGATGGGCCCAAAGAAGTCTGCCTTAACTTGCCAAGGTCTTCTCCTCTTTCAACAGTCCCTCATGCCCAGAGTGAACAAATGTCCAATGGCAGCTCCATCACCCAGTTCCTCCTCCTGCCATTGGCAGACACACGGGAGCTGCAGCTCTTGCACTTCGGGCTCTTCCTGGGCACCTACCTGGCTGCCCTCCTGGCCAACGGCCTCATCATCATCACCATCGCCTGTGACCACCGCCTCCACACCCCCATGTACTTCTTCCTCCTCAACCTCACACTCCTTGACCTAGGCTCCATCTCCACCACTGTCCCCAAAGCCATGGCCAATTCTCTCTGGGACATCAGTGATATTTCCTACTTGGGATGTGTTGCACAGGTCTTTTTCTTTGTTTTCTGTGCTGTAGCAGAGTTTTATCTTCTCACTGTCATGGCCTATGACCGCTACGTTGCCATCTGCAAACCCCTGCACTACGGGACCCTGATGGGCAGCAGAGCTTGTGTCCACATGGCAGCAGCTGCCTGGGGCGGTGGGTTTCTCAATGCTCTCCTGCACACAGCCAGTACATTTTCCCTACCCCTCTGCCAGGGCAATGCTGTGGGCCAGTTCTTCTGTGAAATCCCCCAGATCCTCAAGCTCTCCTGCTCAGATGCCTACCTCAGGGAAGCTGGGCTTCTCATATTAAGTTGCTTTTTAGCTTTTGGTTGTTTTGTTTTCATTGTGCTGTCCTATGTGCAGATCTTCAGGGCTGTGCTGAGGATTCCCTCTGAGCAGGGACGGCACAAAGCCTTTTCCACGTGCCTCCCTCACCTGGCCGTGGTCTCCCTGTTTGTCAGCACAGGCATTTTTGCTTACCTGAAGCCCTCCTCCGTCTCCTTCCCATCCCTGGATCTGGTGATCACAGTGCTGTACTCAGTGGTGCCTCCAGCAGTGAACCCCCTCATCTACAGCATGAGGAACAAGGAAGTCAAGGATGGAGTTTTGAAACTATTTTAATGGTGTCTACTTCAGATTAATAAGGTGGCCCTTATACCACTACGGCTCCAACTGTACAGCAGGAAAAAGCAGGACTAACTATTCTTCATGTTTGTCTTTCTTATTTCGTTGTGTTTTTTTGATGTTTTGTTGTTGTTGTTTTGTTTGTTTGTTTGCTTTATACCTGTGATTTTCTTCTTGGTCTCCTACATGTTTTTCTCTTGACCCAAATACCTAAGGTATGTACGGATCTGGGCTCCCTGGTTAGATAAACTCAATAAAGAAGCCAGCAGAAAATTATTAGTTTCCGCTTCCATCTCTTCACTTCTCCTCCGGAGCTGGCCGAGCAGCCCCAGCATGCAGGAGGGGTTCAGGAGGAAAATGCCCATCTGCTCCATGGAGGATCTGCCCTGGGGGCCCTTGGGGCTGCCCCGGCTGCCTCGCTGGGCACTCTGCCTCTGCTGTCTGCGAGTCGGGGCTGCTGCTTCCCTGGAGCCATGGCCAAGGACAGCAGCAGGATGTGGCCTTTCCAGTGCTGGTTTCTCCTCACACCCCCACTGTCCTGCTGTGCCCTTGCCTTTGTGTTCCCCCTAAGGTCTCGTGTACCTTGTGACCGTCCTGATGTCTCTACAGCGGCATTCCTGTGGCTGCAGGCAGCAACAGGCCATGTGAACCACTGTGTCAGAGGGGGCCTTCCTACTGGCACCACTGTCACTAACGAGACTCTTCAAGGCAGCGGTAGAGGTTGGATGGCTCTTCCAAAGCTGGTATCAGGAACGCACCCAAGGAACTGTTCCATGAAAAGCCCTCTTGGTGTTCTGGGGCTCTCCACAGACTCAGGGGGACAGGGTCAGAGTTGCAGGGGAATCTGTTAGGGACCAAGGGCTGGGCCTAGAATCGTGTAATCCTAGAATCTTCATGGTTGGAAAGGACCTTTGAGATCATCGAGTCCAACCATACACACACCAAAAAAAAAACCAACCCGCAAACAAACAACCTACAATCTCTGCCCCTCAGAGCATGCCCTGAAGGGCCAAATGTAGACATTTCTTAAATACCTCGAGGGATGGGGACTCAACCCCCTCCCTGGGCAGGCTGTTCCAGTGCCTGACCACTCTTGCAGTAAAGTCATTCTTCCTGATATCTACTCTAAACCTCCCCTGCCGCAGCTTCAGACCATTTCCTCTGGTCCTGTCATTATTCCCCTGGGAGAAGAGGCCAACACCCACCTCTCTACACCCTCCTTTCAGGTAGTTGTAGAGGGCAATGAGGTCTCCCCTCAGCCTCCTCTTCTCCAAGCTGAACATGCCCAGCTCCCTCAGCCTCTCCTCATATGCCCTGGTCTCCAGACCCCTCACCAGCCTGGTAGCTCTCCTCTGGACACGCTCCAGCACCTCAATGTCCCTCTTGTACAGCGGGGCCCAGAACGGAACACAGCACTCGGGGTGAGGCCTCACCAGTGCCCAGTACAGAGGCACCATCACTTCCCTACTCCTGCTGGCCACGCTATTCCTGATACAAGCCAGAATGCTGTTGGCCTTCTTGGCCACCTGGGCACACTGCTGGCTCGTGTTAAGCTGGCCGTCCACCAGCACCCCCAGGTCCTTTTCTGCTGGGCAGCTTTCCAGCCACTCTGCCCCAAGCCTGTAGTGTTGCTTGGGGTTGTTGTGACCGAAATGCAGGACCCGGCACTTGGCCTTATTAAAGCTCATACAGTTGGCCTTGGCCCATGGATCCAGCCTGTCCAGGTCCCTCTGTAGAGCCTTCCTACCCTCCAGCAGATCAACACTCCCACCTAGCTTGGTGTCATCTGCAAACTTACTGAGGGTGCACTCAATCCCCTCATTCAGATCTTTGATAAAGATATTGGTGGCACATGTCCAAGAAGAGTGCAAATGGCTTTTGATTGTCCTTCCTGGTGCTGTCCTACTTGTGGTGTGGCTGATGGCCAATGCTGTCCTAGAGAGGAACTTGGAGTTGCCAGCAGAGCTCAGGGGATCTCCCAGAAAAGTATGTGAGTCTGGGTGAGCAAGGAGTGGCACCTCATAAAATGACTGACCATCCAAGGTGGAGTGTCCTTGAAGGAAAGGTGAACCTGAAGAGCCCATGGGCTAACGAGGCCCCTGCAATGCCAGGAGGCAGCAGGCAAAAGGGACATAAGACTAAACAATGGTTCAGTCCACTGTCCTGGAAACCCTGCGGGATTGATCTAGTGCAGCCCTTCCCTGCCCTTTGTGAAACTGAAGACACCCCTTGGTCCTGCCAAGCCCTGTCCTTGGCTACTGAGCAATGAGGGAAGATGGAAGGGGGCTTAGCAGCAGTGATCCCTTTCTGGCAAGTTCTGCTCCTCACCCCGACCAGCATGGCCAGTGCAGGGTCACCCCATGGCCTCAGGGCACCACAGCCCCCTCCCTCTGCAGAGCAGAAACACCAGCTCAGGGCCCTGCAGGGAGCACGGGGTGGGAACCAGGAATGTCCAGCCAGGCCAGCCTGGACACGCTCACCTGGGGAAAGGCTCTCTGGGAGAGGGGGTGTCCCTGGAGAAGAGCAAGGGAGCATTTCTGTGCTTGCAGGGAGGAATCCTTGAGAAGGAGAAATCTCTTTCTGCAGGCCCCCACTCTGGACAGGCTGCTCTGTGCCTGGACCAGGACTCCTGTGCTGGCCTGGGGAGAGGGGCTGGCACTGAGGGGACACAGACCATCTGTGGCCCAGGCACTGGGGGAGGCCACCAAAACAGGCGGGCTGAGGGGGACAGAGCCCTGAGGGCTGCCAGGGTACTTTGCCGGGGGGATGTCTCCCCACCCTCGAGCACACCTGTCCCATGCGGTTCCAGCATGGTGGGCCCATCGAACCATTACTGGGGCAGCAGGGCCAGCCTCCCCATTGCTCTCCAGTTTCCCCGTCACTTACTCCTCGCTCAGTCACATCCCTCTAAACTACCCAGGTGCTGCTTTGAGCTTCAGGCAGTTGGAAGAATGTCCTGGTCTTTCAGCAGGCTAATAATCTCTTCAGCAAAATCCTTCCATGTGTTTATATCTATCCTGTCCCACCCATCTCTCCCCCATACTTCGAGTGAGGTTATCCCTTTTGGATGACGACCCTCACTGGAGGAGGTTCACCAGGTTGAAGAAGCCCATGTCCCTCACCGTCCCCACACAGGGCTTATGTGCTAGGTCCCAATCCTCAAAACCAAGAAATTCCAACTGAACTCAGGAAAACATGTTTCGGCATCAAGGGCGCATGACCCTGGCACAGGCTGCCCTGAGAGGCTGTGGAGTGTCCATTCGTGGAGATACTTAAAACCAGCCTGGACATCTTCTTACGTGACCTGCTCTGGCTGACTCCCTTTAGGGCAGGGGGATTGATCTAGATGATCTCCAAAGATCCCTTTCAATCTACAGGATTCTGTGAGGACATGGCAGTCCAGCAAAAAGCTTTATGATTAGAGTAGATGCTTGTGAGGTCCCTTCTGCCTGAGAACCCCAGTCCAGCAGCAGGCCAAGGTCTGGCATGTTGATTGTGAGGTCACTGCTGCTATAACAGCGGGCATCTGCTTTGGATGCTCATTTTGGGATCACCCCTGTCTCTGCAGGTGGCAGGCCAACCCCAGGCTCAAGGCTGGGTTCGGCGCCTACGAGGTCGTTTCTCCATGAGTACCTGACAGGCCAGCAGCAGGCACATGGTGTGGATGTTGGTTATGAGGTCAGTGCTGCCAGAATCTCTGATAGACCAGAAACAGGCAGATCTCTCTGATACTGCTTTGGAGGTCACTGCTGTCTGAGTGCCCGATAGGCCAGCACCAGCCTCATGGATGAGCTCGGTGCTTGGGAGGGCACTTCTGCCTGAGTCCTTGATAGCCCCGCAGCAGGTGTATGGCCTGAATGCCAGTTGTGAGGGTGCTGCTGCCTGAGGACCTGAGAGACCATGAGCAAGGTCAGAGGTGTTTGAAGCCCTGTGTTCCAGAGCACCCCTTAGGCCAGCAGAGGGTTGATGACCGGCCTTGGTTCTTGTGAGGTCCCAAGTATGGGACATGCCAGCAGCGTGAGTATGAATGCAACACACAGTATGGAACACGCCAGCACGTATGGAACATGCCAGCAGCTAGAGGTTGCTTGTGGGATCACTGCGGCCTAGGCACATGATTGTCCATCAGCAGGCTCACAACTGGGGTCTGTGTGTGTGAAGTCATTTCCTTCTGCATACCTTTTTAGGGCAGGATGAGGCTTGTGGCTGTGTTAGGTGCCTCAGAGGTCTCTTCTTCTTGGAAGCTTTCTGGACTCTTCTGTAGGTGGTGGGACGTCCACACTAATGGTCCCAAGGCTTCTGCCAGCTTTTACTTTCTCAGCAGTGAAATGTCTCAGCATTTCTCTTCCCTGGGTTGAGGTTTCTGGGCTCACTGGTAAGGCATCCGACAGAGCCAAGGTGCCTGGTCATGAATAGTGAAATATTTATTAATAGAAAACAGTGATTTAACAAAGTTAGCAGTGAATGCGACAGTGTTTTACGAGATTCGATGACAAGGTACACCTGATTATTTACTGCATAGAGGCCAGGGTCAGACAAGCTCTCAGGGAGACCCTCCCGTTGAGTCATGAGGCTCAACTTGCTTTCTAAACTCCTTCTCAGAGAGGAGTCTGGCTGCGGCTGGATCCAATCCTAGTCCCAGACTTGGTCAACGGTTTATGTCTAAAGGATTCTATATGCGCAATCAATCCTTAGATCCCTTAGCTAAGATTTCAAAGTTTAGCACTCTATTAGTCACTTACCGAGAATCTGTTGCGGCAAGGAATCTCTCAGCCTCGAGGAGAAGAACCTTAAGCGAGCGTCCCCACTCAAGGGGAGGTCCTGTCATGCAGCCGCTGCCATGCAGGAGAGCTCCAAGGGCTCTTGGGCTGTCCACTGTTTATAGAGTAAGAGAATTGACCTATCATCATATTCGCATGGGAACAAAATATCTAGGCCCCCACTCCAGACAGTGTTTTGACTGTTACCAGCCATCCCCCAAAGACCAGGTGCAACTCATCACAACTCCCACTGATGGTTATGGCTTGAGCAGGAGCCAGAGGGGCAGGGAAGGGGGAGAGCACAGCACCACAAGACGTGGCATGCAGGGGTGTGGTTTAGTGGTGGACCTGGCAGTGTTAGGTTTACAGTTGGACTCAATGATGTTAAAGATCCTTTCCAACATAATTGATTCCATGCGTCTGTGATTCTTTTGAGCCTCAGGACTCTGTTTCATCCTCGCCCCTTCTTTGGGAGGCCAGGAGGTATCACAGAATTTTCCTACACTTGTCATTGCTCCCCCTCACATCCCTCTGTCCCAGGAAGAGCCCTGGGCCACAAGTGAGGGACAGGATCTGCCTTGCCAGGGCCTGGGGCTGAGGGCTTGGCCTTTCTGCTGCATCAAACCAACCAAGGGTTTCTTCAGCTTTACAGCCACCTGCACTCTGCCTTTGCCCACCTGCAATCACAGCCTCCAGCTATCTGCTCTAACGAGTCCCTGGGGAGGCTTTGTCAGGAATGGCCCTCAGTGGGGCTCATTAACGCTTCCAGGTACTTTGAGTTTGGCTTCTGATTTCTTGAGCACTCTGTTCAACCTTCTCTCCTTATCTGAGGTCTATGGACTCAGCAGCAAATACACCATGGGGCTCATTAAAAGACAGAAAGCCTTAACAAGGTATTTTTCCTTTTGTAATTTTCTCCAAGTCTTCAAGATTTGTACAGCTAATTAGAGAGGTTTCATAGCGTAATTAAGTAGGAAGATTTCAAAGATGCATCTTTTATGTTGAAGGACATATTTTATTACTTTTCACTTTAAAGAAGAGGTGATAGAAGCATTCTCTGATTGCTACTGATGCAGAGTGTTTCCTCAGGAAGTCTGGGCAGAAAGGAAAAGTAGTCCCTTGACGTCCATCGCTGCATGGACAGCCTTGCTCCTCACCTCCCCAGCCTCACCATTTCTGACATTGGCCACCTGGGACTTAAATCACTGCTCCTTGCACCAGACTTCTCCACTGATCTCTGCAGCTGGATGTTACAGCTCCATTGCACCATCTCCCACCTGAGCTCCTTAGAGACATGGCTGCACTCAGGCACAGGAGAGTTTTTCCCATTCTTCAGAGAAGTAAAGCACAATCCGTTTTCATAAATAATAAATCGTATTCTGTAATCACACGCTAAGTACAAGCTACCACTAATGAGGTTGCTTTTCTACAAGGGATAATCTTAGGAGAAATATTTTAGGTAGTTAGATAAAAAAAGATAGATATAAACATAATTAAAGATCTGGATAAGGAGACCATTAGACTGATGAAAGATAGTCAAGCTGTTCAGTCTCTGAAGGTGAAAGCAGCAGCATAGGTGAGAGGTATCTGAATGAACAAAGAGGAAATGGAGAAGAAAACTGAAGAATTATGGAAAGGGCCTTTGCCTAGACAGTCTGGATCTGAAAAGGTGACTTTAGAAATGGTCACTTGTCCTGGTTCCGGTGGGGATAGGGTTAACTTTTCCTGGTATTCCATGCCATGTGAGCCACGCCCACCCTGAGCTGCCGGGGGAGGGGGCAGGAAGTTGCTGCTTAAAAGCGGGCTGGGGCGGCCCGGGTCCGGCCGGCAAGCGGCGAGCGGCGGTTCCGTAATCGCGTTTGTATATTCCCCTATCCGTTGTTGTTGTTGTTTGCCTGTTCCCTTTGCTGTTCTATTAAACTGCCTTTGTCTCAACCCAAGAGTCTTGCCTTTTCTTACGATTCTTCCTGTGTTTGGAAGGCACGAGCGAGCGGCACGTGGTTCTTTGTTGCCGTCTGAGGCTAAACCACGGCATCACTGTATCAGGACAAGTATATGAACAATCAGAGAAACTGACTGCACTGTATAAGAGGGAGAATAGTTGTAATGGCGTCACAGGGAAGATCAATATTTCTTCGGAATGTCCTTTCTGAGAGGTCATGGGATTGGCAGAGGTCTCTTGTGAGAGAGGACAAGCAAGTGGTGCACCCGTCTTTGGAAGAATCCAAAAGTGCAACCCAGGGAACCACAGGCTGCACAGGCTCACATCGGTGAGGAGAGGGCCATCAGTTCGAGTCCTTTTGGGTGATATTTCTGGGCACCAACAACAGAACGTGTCCAAAACCCATCATCAGGGACTTACCAAGGATAAATCATGCCTCACCAACCTGATTGACTTCACGATGAAGTAACTGCCTTTGTGCATGAGGGCAACTCTCGCCACGTTTGTCAATAGCAATAAATTGAGAGGATCGTTTGTTTACCAGTTAATTTACCAATTCTCATCACAGGCAAAACAGGCCCAACTTGGGAAAATTCATTAAATTTATTTCCAATTGATTGTAACAGAATAGGACAGTGAGAAAGAAAACACAACTAAAAACACCTTCCCCCCTCCCTCCCTTCTTCCCAGGCTCAACTTCATTCCTAACACTTCGTTTCTGAGCTTCCCCAAATGTGGCTCCTTCCCACTGACTGCAGTTCTCCACAAACTGCTCCAGCGTGGATCCTTTCCATGGGGTACAGTCCTTCAGGCACGGACTGCTCCAGTGTGGGTCCCCCACAGGCCACAGGTCCTGCTGCAAAACCTGCTCCAGCATGGGCTCATCTCCTTGGGCAGCAGTTCCTGCCAGGAGCCTGCTCCACCGGCGTCCTCCATGGGCTGCAGGTCTAACTCTCCTACAGGAAAAAGGCCAGCCCAGCACGGCTTCTCTTCTGGACCAGACCACAAGAAGTCCCGGAGGACGGCTGTTTCCTATGCCCATGGGACTTGAGAAAACTCAGTGTTGATAATACTCCAGTGTTTTGGGTATTGCTGAACAGAGCTTGCACGGTGTCAAGGCCTTCTCTAGTTCTCACTCTGCTCCCTCCAGTGAGTAGGTGGGAGGTGAGAAAGAAGTTGAAAGGGGACCAGCCAGGACCGCCGATCCAAACTGACCAGAGGCATATTCCATACCATATGACCTCATGCTCAGGAATAAAGGCTTGAGACAGAGGAAGAAGACGGTGAAGTTTTTGTTGTTCAAGGAGTCTGCTGCTTGAAGACTGGCTGGCCATCAGTTTACTTGTGGGAGGTGGTGAGTGATGGCCTGTGTTTCGCTTGTTGAGGTTTTCTTAATCTCTTCTCTTCACTTATTAAACTGTTATTGTGTCAACCCCAAACTTTTCACACTTCATGTCTTCCTTGTCCCACTTGGGAAGGGGGAAGAAAGTGTGAGTGACTGTGTGGCTGCTGGGCTATTGGCTATTGGCCAGAGTCAACCCACCACAGCAAGGAAGTTTCTGATAGCTGGGAGCGAGTTCAGCGGTTGGCCACCAAGATGCTTAGGGGCTGAAGGGAAAGGGCCTTGTTTAGCCTGGAGAAGGGAAGGTCTGGGGGACCTCATACCAGCCGGTCTGTCCCCACGGGGAGGTTTTCAGGGCCAAGAAAGGAGTTGAAAATAAGGGTGTTGAACTAGCCTAGCCTTTAAATCATTTCACATGGGATGGTTCTGCTTCCCACTTTCAGTCATTGGCACCCAGAAACCTCAAGTGCTTTTCTTCCTCTCCTCCCAAAACCTGACCAAGTGATAGGGAGAAAGCAAGCAGAAAGGCCCTAGGCCTCTGTGAATTAGCTGGGGTCTGGCACTTGGAGGGCCCTTCAGGGAATGTCAGTTATTTCATGGTACACCAGGTAAAGAATCAAGCTGGGAAGTCAGCCTGCAAGACCAAACCAACAAGGTCCATGGACAGGCAAGGCTGTGTCTGGAGACCTTTACACCTACAGCATAGATCAGGCTGGGGCTGAACCTCAGGCCTGGACTTAAAGGGACTCCTGGGCTGATGGACAGAGGTGGGGGTGGAGGCCCCAGGTGAAGCTGGTCAGGGCCATGAAGGCCTGTGGATGTTTTCAGGGCCCTGTCACTGTTTCCATGGGAGCCCACCTGCCAGTGCCCTCAGTAGGCCTCCTTCCCTACTGTCCAGGGTCTGTGCTCTGCTGCTCTCCTTCCCTGTTTCCCTGGAGATCTGGGAGACCACAATTTTATGGTCACTACAGCCAAGGCTGAGACTGGTCTTCACATCTCTGACCAGCTCTTCCTCTTTTGGGAGTACCAGCTCCACTTGTGCCTCAGACTGTGTGGCCCATTTGGCAGCTGTGCTAAGAACCATCAGCATGGACTTACCACGGGTAAATCAAAGAAAAAGGAAGCCTACAGAAGGTGGAAGCAAGGACAGGTAGCCTGGGAGGAATACAGAGAAAGTGTCTAAGCAGCCATGGATCATGTTAGGAAAGCTAAAGCCCAGATAAAGTCAAATCTGGCCAGAGGCATCAAGGGCAACAAGAAAGCTGATTTTCAAAAAAGGAAAAAAGGAAGATCCAGGCAACTACAGGCCAGTCAGTCTCACCTCTGTGCCTGGCAAATCACGGAGCAGATCATCTTGGAAACTATGCTAAGGCACCTGCAAAATAAGGAGGTCATTGGTTACAGCCAACATGGCTTCACCAAGAACAAATTGTGTCTGGCAAATTTGATGGCCTTCAATGACCGGGTTATAGCATTGGTGGATAAGGGAAGAGCAACTAACATCATCTGCCTGGACTTGTGCAAAACATTTGACATTGTCCCGCATGACATCCTGGTCTCTAAATTGGAAAAACATGGATTTGACCAATGAACCACTTGTTGGACAAAAATCTGGCTAGATGGTTGCACTCAAAGGGTTGCAGTCAATGGCTCGATGTCCAAGTGGTGAGCAGTGACCAGTGGTGTTCCTCAGGGGCTAGTACTGGAACCAGTGCTATTTAACATCTTTGTTGGCGACATGAACATTGGGATTGAGTGCACCCTCAGCAAGGTCGCCGATGACACCACGCTGTGTGGAGCAGTTGACAAGCCGGAGGGAAGGGATGCCATCCAGGGGGACCTTGACAGGCTTGAGAGATGGACCTGTGTAAACCTCATGAGGTTCAACCAGGCCAAGTGCAAGGTCCTGCACACGGGTCGGGACAATCCCAAGCACAAATACAGGTTGTGTGGAGAATGGCTTGAGAGCAGCCCTGAGGAGAAAGACTTGGGGGTGCTGGTGGATGAGAAGCTCAACATGAGCCAGTGATGCGCACTCGCAGCCCTGAGAGCCATCCGCATCCTGGGCTGCATCAAAAGTGTGGCCAGCAGGGGGAGGGGGGGGATTCTGCCCCTCTACTCTGCTCTGGTGAGACCCCACCTGAAGTACTGCGTCCAGCTCTGGAGTCCTCAACATAGGAAGGACATGGACCTGTTGGAATTGGGGTTGTTCAGCCTGGAGAAGAGAAGGCTATGTGGAGACCTTATAGCAGCCTTCCAGTATCTGAAGTGGGCCTACACGAAAGATGGAGAGGCACTTTTTACAAGGGCATGAATTGATAGGACGAGGGGTAATGGTTTCAAACTGGAAGAGGGTAGATTTAGATTAGATATCAGGAAGAAACTGTTCACTCTGAGGGTGGTGAGCCCCTGGCCCAGTTGCCCAGAGAAGCTGTGGCTGCCCCATCCCTGGAGGGGTTCAAGGCCAGGTTGGACGGGGCTTGGAGCAGCCTGGGCTGGTGGGAGGTGCCCCTGCCCAGGGCAGGGGTGTGTGAACTAGATGATCTTTAAGGTCCCTTCCAACTAAAACCATTCTATGATTTTATGAAATCATGCCTTGCCAATCTAATTGCCTTCATGATGAAATAACTGCACTTTTGTGTGAGGGGAACTCTCACCATGTTTTTAATTTACCAGTTGCTGTCATGTGCAAAACAGACCCAAGTTGGGGAAATTAAAAATGACAGTGAGAAATAAAACACAATTAAAACCACCTTCCCCCCTCCCTCCCTTCTTCCCAGGCTCAACTTCATTCCTAACTCTTCTACCTTTGCCCCAAGTGGCACAGGGGTTTGTGGAATGGGAGTTGCAGTCAGTTCATAACACTTCGTTTCTGAGCTTCCCCAAATGTGGCTCCTTCCCACTGACTGCAGTTCTCCACAAACTGCTCCAGCGTGGATCCTTTCCACGGGGTACGGTCCTTCAGGCACGGACTGCTGCAGTGTGGGTCCCCCACAAGCCACACGTCCTACCAGAAAACCTGGAGAGGCATGCTGGAGTGGATGTCAGGTGGACACAAAGTGATGAATGGGGTTCCCACAACTAGAGTAGAAGCTGCAGTCCCTGAGGCCAGAGAGAAACAGGCCTTGGCTGCGCAGCCCTGGCAGGAGAGGGGTTTTCTGTCCCAGGTTTCTCTGAAGCTCTGTGGGACCTGTGACAGAGGTGGAGCTCATCTCCAAGAAGGCCAAGGTGCTGCTGAGAAAGTCCCTGGGGGAGGACAGCTTGTGATCTAGCCACACAGTGGACATCGTCCTGGGCGCTGACTGGCTAGATAGTGGCTCTGCAGAGAAGGACCCTGGGGTCCTGGAGGACAAGCAGCTGAGCATGAGCCAGCAATGCACCCCCGTGGCAAAGGCCAACAGCCTCCTGGGCTCTTTAGGAAAAGCATTGCTGGCAGATGGAGGGAGGTGACCCTTCCCCTCTACTCGGCTCTGGTGAGGCCACACCTGGAGTGCCCACGCCCTGCACAACTTAGCTCTACACTGATGTTTTCCTCTCCCAGGCTTTTACCAGCCCATCCCAGCTGTTCCTCGGCTCTCCCCAGACCCCTTGCCCCCTCCTCTGCCCAGCCAAGCACAGCTGCCCGGTCTGGGCTGGTCCCATGGCAGTGCCCACCACAGTTGCTGCAGAGCTCTTGGCGCTCATCCCCAGCCCCAGCTCCTCTGAAGGGCACAGCAGCTCCTGTGGGGCAGACAAGGAGCTCAGCCTCCCCATCAGCCCCAGGCCAGTGCTGGCCCCAAGGGAACAATTTAAACAGGCTAGTCACTCTCTGCCCCTCCTGCTATCCTATTTAGGTGAACCCACAACCCTGACTGAATTTGCCCCCTCCTCTGCTCCCATCAGCCCCACTCCCCAGGACAGCACGACACTCCTGGCCCTGGGGGTCCTCAGGCAGCTCCCACACCTCTCCCTTTCCCATGCCTACTGGGTCCCCACTGACTTTCAGGGGACTGCAGAGTTCTTGTTTGTGCATACCTCAATTTAGTGTTTTGCTTGTGGGCGACTTCACCTCTGTGGGTGTTTCACCTTCTGTGTCTTCATTCACCCACAGCTCAGGGCACGGGGCGAGTCCCCATCCTCTCCTCACACATCCAAATTCATTTCCATAGAAACTGCTGTATGCTGTAGGTCCTGACACATATGAAGCAGCCTGAGGAGTTAATCAGGAGCTCATGCACCATCTCCACTACCAGTGGACACAAGAAGAGAGCCTTTAAAACCAGAACATTTGGTCCAACGGAACCCAATAGTACAGTGAGCTTAACCCCAAACGCAGGGAGAACACAGGGAGAAGAGACTCTTTGAAAGACCAGTTCCTTGGACGTTTTATTGGCAGCACCTTTGGAGGAAGCACCTAGCCTCCAGGCACTGCACCTGGGAGATGCCTTTTTACTGAAGAGCTGCTATTAGACAGGTCGCCTTTGACACAGTGTTGTGCAAGGGTCAGAAACAACTGGATCAAACCTCAAGACAAGTAGTACAAACCCGGAAAATTAGATATAAGCAGGATTATTGCAAGAGAAAAAGCAGGCGTATCGCCTAACATAAAGTCTAGGAAACTTGCGGAGAAGGGAGACAGGTTATTATTGGAAAAAGAACTTCCATGGAGCCAGTTTCCTTAGGGCATCCTTGAGCTCCTGGTTCCTCATGCTGTAGATGAGGGGGTTCACTGCTGGAGGCACCACTGAGTACAGCACTGCCACCACCAGATTTAGAACTGTGGAGGAGATGGAGGGGGGCTTCAGGTAGGCAAACATGGCAGTGCTGACAAACAGGGAGACCACGGCCAGGTGAGGGAGGCATGTGGAAAAGGCTTTGTGCTGTCCCTGCTCAGAGGGAATCCTCAGCACGGTCCTGAAGATCTGCACATAGGACAGCACAATGAAAACAAAACAACCAAAGCCTAAACAGACACCAACCACAAGAAGCCCAGCTTCCCTGAGGTAGGCATCTGAGCAGGAGAGCTTGAGGATTTGGGGGATTTCACAGAAGAACTGGCCCACAGCATTGCCCTGGCAGAGGGGTAGGGAAAATGTACTGGCTGTGTGCAGGAGAGCATTGAGAAACCCACCGCCCCAGGCAGCTGCTGCCATGTGGACACAAGCTCTGCTGCCCATCAGGGTCCCGTAGTGCAGGGGTTTGCAGATGGCAACGTAGCGGTCATAGGCCATGACAGTGAGAAGATAAAACTCTGCTACAGCACAGAAAACAAAGAAAAAGACCTGTGCAACACATCCTGCATAGGAGATGGCCCTTGTGTCCCAGAAGGAATTGGCCATGGCTTTGGGGACAGTGGTGGAGATGGAGCCCAGGTCAAGGAGGGCGAGGTTGAGGAGGAAGAAGTACATGGGGGTGTGGAGGCGGTGGTCACAGGCGATGGTGGTGATGATGAGGCCGTTGGCCAGGAGGGCAGCCAAGTAGGTGCCCAGGAAGAGCCCGAAGTGCAAGAGCTGCAGCTCCCGTGTGTCTGCCAATGGCAGGAGGAGGAACTGGGTGATGGAGCTGCCATTGGACATTTGTTCACTCTGGGCATGAGGGACTGTTGAAAGAGGAGAAGACCTTGGCAAGTTAAGGCAGACTTCTTTGGGCCCATCCTATTCCATTTCCCAAAATTTTCCCCCAAATGACTTCTCTTTCCTCAGAATAATTTCATTCATACCTTTTTGCGAGATCAGCTTTGTGCTGCTGAGGGCAGTATCGTTGCAGGGGCAGAGATTCAGTTGTTGATTTCCAGTCCTCCCTGGATTATTCACTTCTAAGAGAAACAGATTTGGAATTTCAGTGCCCCCTCCTCAACTGAGAGATGAATTTCTCTGTCCCATCGCCCACCCAGACAACCCGGAGTAGAAGATTGGAAGAACAGGATCCTTCCCTTGCAGGTAGCCCCTGCCGTGCTGTGCTTCTTGAAAAATCTCCAGGGAACGTCCTGCAGTGATCTGCAGCTGTGAGCAGCCCTCACCCACGCAGCACCCTCTCAACAGCAGGACCCTCCCCTGCCAGCGGTTGCTCTTTCTCCAAAGCTTCTCCCCACATGCCCGTGGGGGTCTCCCTGGGCAGGCTGAGAGCTGACCCTGGCAGCCGGCAGAGTCCCTGCCCCGGCACACAGACCCACGGGGTGCAGGGACCCTGCTCAAGGACAGCCCTGGGCACCCCTGCCTGCACACCCTGGCTTCACGGCTATTCACATTTCATAACAAGACCCCTCCTCCCCCTCCGCCTCCTTACAGATCCCATAAGCTGTGGCTGTGCCAGCTTTAGGAGATGCCTCCAGGAACTCCACCTGCAGTGCCCTGCACCCCGAGGCTTACCGTGCCAAGGGCTGCAAGGATTTCTCCTCCAGTGAGCTCTCAGTCATCCTCCCAATCCTGACACCTTTAAGCTCTCTCTCTGCCTCGCTCATCTCCCTGAGACACCCAGGCACCGCCCTCAGCCCTGCTGCGCTTGGCAGAGGAGCTGCTCCTGGGCAGAGCCGTCTCTCTGAGGCGCTGCCCACTTGCTGTGAGCTCCCTCCATCCCAGGAGCCCAGCCCAGCTCAGACGCAGAGCACCAGCCCAAGGAGTTTTAATGACCCCTCTGGTGGGATTGATGCCGAGTCCACGAACCTCAGACACTGAGAGGAAGCTGAAAAAACCTCTCAAGAAGTCAAAGTCAGGTTCAAACTCCAAAGTTTCTTGGAGTGTTAATGGGTCCCACTGAGGGACACCACTGAGATGTTGTCCCCAGGGTCCGGTTAGAGCAGAAAACTGGAGGCAGTGATGACAGGTCGAGAAAAGCAAGGTGAAGGTGGCTCTGATGCTGAGTAACCCTGGATGTGTTTCATTAGCGCAAAGGCCTGACCCCATCGCCCAAAGGGCCAAGGCCTGACCCCCAGCCCCCAGGAAGGGAGATCCTGTCCCTCACTCCTTCCTCAGGGCTCTTCCTGGCACAGTGCGGTGTGGAGATGTGCAATGCCAAGGCCAGCACTATGGTACGACACCTCCCAGGCTCTGAAGTATGGACGAGGAGGCAATGAGACCCCAGTGCTGGAAGGATAACTTGACTCCTCGTAGGCATCAGTGGCAGAGACAAGAGCCATAGCCCAAGACATGAAGAGGTTGACTCTGTTAGGGGCCTTTCAGCTTTGCCACATCCCTGTGTCATCTCCACCACAGGCTGTCCTACGGTGTCCCATCACCTCTGCCTCTTTCCCTGCAGGCTGCAGTCATCCACCCGGCTGCCCCACCTTGCTGTCACCTTCCTTTGCTGAGATCTCTCCATCCTCCCTGGCCCTTCCCTGAAACACAAAGCCTTGGGCTGATCCAGACTCTTTCTGGGTCGCGTGTTGCACCACAGCACTGCCCTTGGAATGACATTTCTTTCTCCTGGTGTCCAGTCTGCACCTCCCCAGCTGTATATTGCGACATTATTTCTTTCTCATGCTGTTTTCCACTACAAAGGAAAGCTCCGCCAGCTCCACCAGCAGCCCTCAAGCACACTCAGGCTACTCCTGTACTGTCCTCAGTCTCTGCACCACTGAGCCCAGGGCCCTCAGCCTCTTGAGTCCTGCCGGCCACGTTATTCCTGATACAGGCCAGGATGCTATTGTCCTTCTCAGCCACGCTGGGCATGCTGCTGGCTCACATCCAGCCAGCTGTCAACTGACACCCCCAGGTCCTTTTTTGCCAGGCAGCTCTCCAGACACTCTTCCCCCAGCCTGTAGCGCTGCATGGGGTTGTTGTGACCCAGGTGCAGGACCTGGCACTTGGCCTTGAGGAACCTCATGCCATTGGCCTCGGCCCATCGGTACAGCCTGCCCAGATCTGCCTCTGGAGCCATGCTACCCTCAAGCAGGTCGACAAACCCACCCAACTTGGTGTCGTCTGCAAACTTACTGAGGGTGCACTCAATCCCCTCGTCCAAATCATTGATAAAGACATTAAAGAGAACTGGCCCGATACCGAGCCCTGGGGAACACCACTTGTGACCAGCTGCCAACTGGATTGAATTCCATTCACCACCACTCGTTGGGCCTGGCCATCGCCCTGGTTTTTACCCAGCAAAGCGGGGTAACCTCCAGTGAACTGGGACCTCCCCGGTTCACCAGGACTGCTGGTAAATGATGGAAAGTGGCTCAGTGAGTACTTCTGCCAGCTCCTTCAGTACCCTCGCGTGGAGGCCACCTAGCCCCATAGACTTGTGTATGTCTAGCTGTTGGAGCAGGTCCCTCACCATCTCCCTTTGGATTATGGGGGCTTCATTCTGCTCCCTGCCCTTATCTACAAGCTCAGGGGTCTGGGTACTCAGGGAACAACCCACTCTACTACTAAAGGAGGAGTCAAAGAAGGCACTAAGTACCTCAGCCTTTTCCTCATCCTTTGTCACTATGTTACTGCCTTCATCGGATAAAGGATGGAGATTCTCCCGAGTCCTCCTTTTGTTACTAGTGTGTTTATAGGAACTTTTCTTATTGTTCTTAACATCCAAAGCCAGTTTAAGTTCTAGTTGGGCTTTGGCCCTGCTAATTTTCTTCCTACATAGCCTTACAACATTCTTGTAGCCTTCCTGAGTGGCCTTCTTCCAAAGACCATAAACTCTCCTTTTTTCCCTGAGTTGTAACCATATCTCTCTGTTCAGCCAGGCTGTCTTTTTTCCCTGATGTCTTGGAATCACGGAATCATGGAATTTTCAGGGTTGGAAGGGAACTCTAGAGATCATCTAGTCCAACCAACTAATCCTGCCAAAGCAGGATTGCCTGGAGCATGTTACTCAGGACTGCATCCAAGCAAGTCTTGAAAATCTACAGAGAAGGGGACTCCACAACCTCCCTGGGCAGCCTACTCCAGTGCACTGTCACTCTCACCGTAAAGAAGTTTTTTCTCATATTTGATCGGAACTTCCTATGTTCCAGCTTGTGCCTGTTACCCCTCGTCCTGTTACTGGGAACCACTGAAAAGTGTCTGGCTCCATCCTCCTTAAACCCACCCTCTACACACTTGTGAACATTAATAAGGTCTCCCCTCAGCCTTCTCTTCTCCAGGCTAAAGAGTCCCAGCTCTCTCAGCCTTTTCTCCTAAGGGAGATGCTCCAATCCCTCAGTCATCTTTGTTGCCCTACACCGGACTCTCTCCAGCAGTTCCCTGTCTCTCTTGAACTGGGGAGCCCAGAACTGGACACAGTATTCCAGTTGTGGCCTCACCAGTGCAGAGCAGAGGGGGAGAATGACCTCCCTTGACCTGCTGGCCACACTCTTCCCTGTGCAGCCCACAGTTCCATTGGCCGTCTTGGCGACAAGGGCACACTGCTGGCTCATGGATAATTTACTGTCTACCAAGACCCCCAGATCCTTTTCTTCAGAGCTGCTTTCCAGCAGGTCCACCCCTAACCTCTACTGGTGCCTGACATTCTTCCTCCCCAGGTGCAGGACCCTACACTTGTCCTTGTTGAACCTCATGAGGTTCTCCTCTGCCCAGTTCTCCAGCCTGACTAGGTCACGCTGGATGGCAGCTCAGCCCTCTGGGGTGTCAGCCACCCCACCCAGTTTGGTATCATCAGTGAACTTGCTGAGGATACACTCCGTCCCCTATTCCAGGTCATTGATGAATACGTTAAACAATACCAGTCCAAGTATTGACCCCTGGGGGACACCACTGGTTACAGGCCTCCAACTCGACCCTGCTCCATTAATCACAACCCTCTGAGTCCTGTCACACAGCCAGCTCTCAGTCCACCTCACTGTCCTCTCGCCTAGTCCACACTTCCTCAGTTTCCCAAGGAGGATGTTATGAGAGACAGTGTCAAAAGCCCTGCTGAAGTCAAGGTAGATGACATCTGCTGCTCTGCCCTCATCCAGCCAACCAGTTATAACATCATAGAAGGCTGTGAGATTGGTCAAGCGTGATTTGCCCTTGGTAAATCCATGTTGACCACTTTCAATAACTTCCTGCTCTTGAAGATGCTCGCATATGACAACCAGAATGAGTCGCTCCATTACCTTCCCAGGGACAGAGGTGAGACTAACCGGTCTGTAGTTCCCTGGGTCCTCTTTCCTGCCCTTTTTGAAGGCTGGAGTGATATTGGCCTTCCTCCAGTCCTCAGGCACCTCTCCTGTCCTCCATGACCTTTCAAAGATGATGGAGAGTGGCCAAGCAATAACATCTGCCAGCTCCCTCAGCACTCGCGGCTGCATCTCATCAGGGCCCATGGACTTACGGATGTCCGGATTGAACAAATGGTCTCTAACCTGATCTTCCTCTACTGGGGAAAACTCTTCCTCTCTCCAGACCTTCCCCCTTGCCTCCGGGGCCTGGGATTCATGAGGGACAGCTTTAGCAGTGAAGACTGAAGCAAAGAAGGCATTCAGTAGCTCTGCCTTCTCTGTGACTTCCACCACTAGGGCACCCGTCTCATTCATCAGTGGGCCTACATTTTCCCTAGTCTTCCTTTTTCTATTGGTATACTGAAAGAACCTCTTCTTGTTATCTTTAATTGTGGTGGCCAAGAGGAGTTCCGCTTGAGCTTTGGCCCTTCTAATTTTTGCCCTGCAGAGCTTCACTACTTGATATTTTCCCTAAGCAGCCAACCCCCTTTTCCAAAGATCATAAACTTTCCTTTTTTTCCAGCTCTCTATTTAGCTAGGCTGGTCTTCTTCCCTGTCTGCTCGTTTTTTGGGACTTGGGGATGGCATTCTCCTGAGCTTTTAAGAGTTCCTCCTTGAAGTAAGACCAGCCTTCCTGGGCACCTTTGCCCTTCAGGACTGTCCCCCAAGGGACACACTCGACCATGCTCCTAAACAGGCCAAAGTTTGCCCTTTGGAAATCCAAGGCGGCAGTTCTGCTGCCTCCCCGCCTTGCTTCACCAAGAATCGAAAATTCTATCATTTCATGGTCACTCTGCCCGAGACGACCTCCAATCTTTACATCCCCTACAAGACCTTCTGTTGCGGGCGGAGTGAATAACTTCACTTGTAAGAGAGAGTGAAATGTTTATTAACATAAAACAGTGATTTAACAAAGTTAGCAGTGAATGCGACAGTGTTTTACGAGATTCGATGCCAGGGCACACTTGATTATTTACTGCATAGAGGCCGGGGTCAGACAAGCTCTCAGGGAGACCCTCCCGTTGAGTCACGAGGTTCAGAAAGGACCCCCTGGCTTTCTAAACTCCTTCTCAGAGAGGAGTCTGGGTGTGGCTGGATCCAATCCTAGTCCCAGACTCGGTCAACGGTTTATGTCTAAAGGATTCTATATGTGCAATCAATCCTTAGATCCCTTAGCTAAGATTTCAAAGTTTAGCACTCTATTAGTCACTTACCGAGAATCTGTTGCGGCAAGGAATCTCTCAGCCTCGAGGAGAAGAACCTTAAGCGAGTGTCCTCACTCAAAGGGAGATCCTGTCGTGCAGCCGCTGCCGTGCAGGAGAGCTCAAAGGGCTCTTGGGCTGTCCGCTATTTATGGAGTAAGAGAATTGACCTATCGTCGTAATCTCATGGGAACAAGATACCCAGGTTCCCACTCCAGACAGGGTTTTGGTTATGTTGCCAGCCACCTCCCACAGTTCAAGTGCAACTCATCACAACTCCCGCTGATGGCCATGGCTTGAGCAGGAGCCTGGGCACAGGGGGAAAGGGGAGAGCACACCACCACACCTTCTCTGTTAACAAGCAGCAGGTCCAGTAGGGCACTTTCCTGAATTGGCTCCTTCACCAGCTGTGTTAGGAAGTTGTCTTCCACACACTCCAGGAACCTCCGGGACTGTTCCCTCTCTGCTGTGTTATATTTCCAGCAGACGTCTGGGAAGTTGAAGTCCCCCACAAGAACAAGGGCGAGTGATCGTGAGACCTCTGCCAGCTATTATAGAATATTTCATCAGCCTCTACATCCTGGTTGGGGAGTCTATAACAAACTCCCACCATGATGTCCGGCTTATTGGCCTTCCCCTTGATTCTTATCCATAAACACTCAACAATGTTGTCATGCACATTGTTAAGTTCTTGGCATTCAAGACTGCCCCTGACCTAGAGGGCCACCCCACCACCTCTCCTTCCTTGCCTATCCCTTCTGAAGAGTTGGTAGCCGTCAGTCACCGCACTCCAGTTGTGCGTGTCTTCCCACCACGTTTCTGTGATGGCAATTATGTCATACTTTCCCTGCTGTACAATGGCCTCCAACTCTTCCTGTTTGTTGCCCATGCCGCGTGCATTCCTGTAGATGCACTTCAGCTGGCCTAATTGCCTTGTCACTTGACTGGGGGGACAAGCCCTTATTCCCACCTGTCCGTGCTCAGACATTTCTGCAGGTGCCAACCCATCACTACTTCTCATGTCTTTGCTAGCACGTGGGTCATCATCTCCCACCTCCACTGCAACAACAGGCTGCAAGACCTTGCTAGCACTTTTACCCACCGGCGCTGGCGTGCTGCTCCCAGGCACCGCTTTAGTCACTCTGGTTACATCCCCGCCCCCCTGCAAACCTAGTTTAAAGCCCTTTCAATGAGTCCTGCTAACTCCTGTCCTAGAATCCTTCTTCCCCGTTGGGTTAGGCTTTCCCCACCTGTTGCCAGCATGCCTGGTGTCCTGTACATCAACCCATGGTCAAAGTAACCAAAGTTCTGTCGGTTGCACCAGTCTCTGAGACAGGAGTTAATCTCCTGACTCTTCCTGTTTATCCCCTCATCAATCCCTGCAACTGGTGGGATAGAGGAGAACACTACTTGTGCTCCTGATCCCTTAACCAGCCGTCCCAGGCCTCTGAAGTCTCTCTTCATTGCCCTTAGACTTCTGGTAGCTATCTCATCGTTACCTACTTGAAATATCAGTAGTGGATAATAATCTGAGGGCCGAACCAGGGTAGGGAGTTTCCTCCATCCGTCCTTGATCCTGGCCCCAGGGAGGCAGCTGAGTACTCTGTGGGATGGGTCTGGTCGACAGATAGGGCCCTCTGTTCCCCTCAGAAGGGGACCTACTACAATTACCTTCCTTTTTTTCTTGGTCGAGGAGGTCCTGAGTCATGGGGGTGAGTGATTAGCCCTGTGTGACTCACTAGATGGACAATCCTCCCCATCCTCATTTGCCTGGCCCTCAGATTCCAAAGCCCCAGTGACTACAACCCCTCTTTTCTTTCTTGGGGCTGTGGTAATAGTACAGGCAGTACGCCTTTCTGACTGTGGAGGTGTCTCTAGCGTAGATTGCCCGTCATCCACACCCTCACTCGACTGGCCTTCCTCGTTCAGTACCTCATAGCTGTTGTTCAGAGGTAGCGGGTACAACAGGGGGGGCAAGGAGAGGGTTCGCCCACTGCCCCGACCATGAACTCGCCTCCATTCACTCCCTTCATTTAGGTTTCTGCCTTCTGCGTGGCAGGAGCAGGGTACAGGGGCCTCTAGATCCCGGCTGCTTCCCGCTGGGTGCTCCTGTTGCTGTTTGAAGGAGGGCAGAGCCTGGCTCCACCAGTCTATTTCTTCCTCAGCCTCCCCAATGCTTCTTAACCTTTCAGCTTCCTCTCGCAGCTCTGCCACCAGGCTGAGCACATCACTTACCTGTTCGCAACACGCGCTGCGGTTCCCACAGCTGCCTCCCGTTGTTGGCGAAAGGCTCCAGCGCTCCCTGCCCCCGGTGACCTGGATGGCTTCGTGTCTCTGGGGCAGCCCCGTCTGGGTTCCCACAGCCTTTCTGGTTGAGGCTGAGCACACCACCTTCTTGCGGGTGGAAGCCACAGCTAATCTTCACTAAGCACAGCTAATCTTCACTTGAGTGAAGTGCAGCACCTCGTCTCCTGCCCAACGAGCTGCAAACAGCTGCAGCACCCCACCCAGGGCACCCACACTGGATTCAGATCGCTTCCCCAGAGCAGATTTACCTGCCCTGAAGCTCCTCTCCGCAGCAAATGGCTGCTTGATGTGTTAATGCCTCTTTTGAGTCTGGACCTGCCTTACACATGAAGAAAACCTTTCAGATAACTACATAGGAGTCGTACGTGGCTGTTAGCCAGGACGTCAGCAGTCTCCAGGCAAGGTCAAAACACTCCAAAGCTGCCTGGGAGAAGTACCAGATTGCTACAGGGCATGGACCTGCCTCCAACATTGACAAAAGGACTGTGTCCAGTTCTGGGCTCCCCAGTTCAAGAAGGACAGGGAACTGCTGGAGAGATGCTGAGGGGACTGGAACATCTCTCTTCTGAAGAAAGGCTGAGGGATTTGGGTGTCTTCAGTCTGGAAAAAAGACGACTGAGGGGGGATCTTATCAACACTTATAAATACTTCAAGGGTGGGTGTCAGGAGGATGGGGCCAGGCTCTTTCCAGTGGTGCCCAGCGACAGGACAAGAGGTAATGGGCACAAACTGGACCATAGGAAGTTCCATCTCAACACGAGGAGGAACTTCTACCCTGAGGGTGTCAGAGCCCTGGCACAGGCTGCCCAGAGAGGTGGGGGAGTCTCCGACTCTGGAAACATCCCAAACCCGCCTGGACGCGTTCCTGTGCCACCTGCTCTGGGTGACCCTGCTCTGGCAGGGGGTTGGAGGAGATGATCTCCAGAGGGCCCCTTCCAACCCCTGCCAGTCTGTGATTCTGTGAACTGCTAATTTGCAGTTCGGGAGTGTATTCCTAATCAATGCATCGAGTATCACAGAGGATAGCGTGCCGGAGTTATAGAAGCGTGCCGGAGTTATAGAAGCTGTACACATCTTGAGAGGGCAAATTCTTTTTGCCAAAGTAAGTACTTTTGATTCATGGGAATTAGTTGAAATAGTGTATGTGGCTGACATTGATTTAGAATAACTACCCCAGTAATAGTAGAAAATCCAGTCTAGTAATCCAAAAGAACATGCTTGTTTAACAGTAAGTGTAAGAAAGGCAGGTATTGCTTTTGCAGAGGAGAAAAGCCGTTTCCATCAGAGGTGACAGGATAAGGGAATGACTAAGACAAAGAGGCTCCAGCAAAGGCTTGTAGAACATCTCTTATCACACAGACAACAGGACAAACTGATTCCTACTGAATTAGTGTCTAGAAGGGGAGTCAAACATTTAACCAGGGCTAATGACATTGAGCAATCTTTTACCAAAAAGGAAAGAAATAAACTAGTCAGATAATCCCTTTGGGTGTAGTGTAAAGAGAAGTAAACAGAGGCAGGACATGTGGGAAGAATTTTAGGCGCCTCGGACAGACTGTGAACCCTGGAGTACCCAACCAATGGGAAACAGGGGAGGGAAAAATTCAGCCGGGATTAGGGAATAAAAAGGTGTGTTTCAAGAACTGGAAGTGTGCCTACTTGCTAGGTCACCCGCTCTTGCAAGAACGTGAATAAAACTGTGCTTCACAGAGGATTCTGCCTGAGCCTATTTCATTTGGACCGGAACTTGCTTCTCACAGGGGGCAGATTTAAGGGACGGGACTGTATCGGGGGTGTGTGTGTGTATGTTTGGGGGGATGGAGAGAGGCACATGTTTAGGGGAGGGGGGGTTAGAGTACCTTCGATAGGGCCTTTTCTCTCCTGTTTTTCCATTAAAAGTTGTAGCGGGCAGTGTGTTTGGGAAGATGGGTGTGTTTAGGGGAGGCAGGTACATTTAAAGGTGGGGTAGTGTATTTTGAGAGATGCGGGGAGTGAGTTTAGGGGAGGGGGGTTAGAGTAGCTTCAACAGGACCTTTTCTCCTGTGTTTTTCCATTAAAGGTTGCGGTGGGCAGTGTATTTAGGGGGAGGGATGTGTTTAGGGGAGGGCAGGTTAGAGTAGCTTCGATAGGACCTTTTCTCTCGTGTTTTTCCATTAAAAGTTGTTTCTCCAGCCCCGCTCCGTGCCTGTCTGGGAGGGGAGGGAGGGCAGGGGACAGCGGGAATCGGCCCCCACCAGATGCCACAGCCCAACATGGGACCCCGAAGGGCACCGGGCCGCCCCCAGGGTCAAGTCACCGCCAGCGGGGTGGCAGTAGTGGTGGGGGGACACCCCTGCCATAAGGAGAAGGGCTCCTGACACAGAGGTGTCTCCTCATCCCCTAGAGATGCAGAGACTCACGGCCTCAGTGCTGGCATCCTGGCTGGGCGATGGGTCGCAGACCCCCACTGCACCATCGTGGCTGGACCATCAAATCTCTCCCTTGGGTACGGTGCAACCCCTCCACTCCTGCCCTGCCACCCCCCTGCACAGCCCGGCACCTCCAGCGTGGCCCCCCAGCCGTGGGACCGTCCCACCGAGCCCCACTCACCCCAAGGACACCCCAGCTCTGGGAACGCACCAAGGCTCCAGCCAAAGGCACTTGCACCCGTAGCCCCTGGTAGCTGCCTGTAGGGGCTGCAGGCCCTCAGCCCCCCTGAGCCCCTTCCCTCCCCAGCAGGAGCTGGGGGGGCTGTTGGGGGGGCCGTTGGGAGGGGGCGGAGCACAGGGAGCCCCAACATTCCATCCTGGAGACGCCAAAGAGTCCTTAGCAGCTGAGAGACTGAGGGGACCGACCATGGTGCTGCCACCTCGGTGGCTCCCACTGCGTGGCCCCCGCACCCCCCCGGTGCCCCAGGGCCTTGAGGCTTTTGTGCTCCCACAAACCTTCTACCCCCAAGGCAGGGAACGACCCCGACCCACAGCCTGGGGACGCTCTCGGGGCAAGAGCGCAGGAGGTGACCATGGCTCCTGTCTCTCTTCCAGGCGCAGCCACCCTGTTCCCACCGCCCGGGCAGCAGCTGCTCTTCCCCACGGCCTGGGCACCCCCAGTGGGGGCGGCCCCACAGGCCCCACCACCAGGTACGGCACCCCTGTCCCCTCGGCCACCCCAACACCTTTTGGCACCCAAGAAACCTGGGCACCTTCAGCCTCCCCCTCCCCTCTCCACGGTCACCTTCACCGTCCCACCTCCCCTGTTCCCCCCCCGGCAGTTCTGGCACGGGGGCTCAGCAAGCCCGGCTGAGTGTCCCTGCCTTCGCCTGCCCAGTGAATCCCAGTTCCTGAGAATTTCCACAATACTTGGGGCCACCTCTCGGGGACGAGAGTGCAGGAGGTGACCACCGGCCATGGCTCCTGTCTCTCTTCCAGGCGCAGCCACCCTGTTCCCACCGCCCGGGCAGCAGCAGCCATTCCCTGCAGCCTGGGCACCCCCAGTGGGGGCAGCCCCACAGGTCCCACAGGCCCCACCACCAGGTATGGCACCCCTGTCCCCTCTGCCACCCTGACACCATCAGCACCCGGATGGCCATGGGGGCCGGCACGGAGGGTGTCCCGGAGGGTGCCCCCGTCCCAGCACGGCTCCTTCCTACCCACACAGGGCTGCACAGGGCCCCATGCGGCTGCTGCTGCTTCGACTGGACCATCACCATCCTGTCTGGGCCAGCCACCGCCAGCCTCAGCCATGGCGCTGCTGCTCCACCAGGCGCTGCCCTGTGGGGCCCTAGGGGCTGCGGGACCCTCCCGGCCTGGGCAGCCCCTGGCACCCCCCAGGGACAAACACCACTGCCCCAACTGACGCAGCTCCCAGCCCACGGCCACCAGGGCACAGCGGTGCCCACAGCCCCCACGCTGCTGCTCACCTCCATCCCCGGACGCCAGCACCTCAAGGGACAGCCTGCAGGCAACAACAGCTCCCGCACGGCCACCCCCGTGGGGCTACCCCCTGCCAGGTGCGTCCCCATGGGCACCTGCGTCCCCCGCAGACCGGCTGCTGTCCCCCACAAAGAAGCTCCTGGCGATCCGGATGCCAACATTGACTTGACCAAGGAGATGCTCCTGCAAGAGCCCCTCTGGCTCTTTGGTTCAACCTTGGATGCAGTGGAGGTCGCCCAGGATCCTGACACCAGGATCACCACGCCTGGGGACCCCGGTGGCATGGTCAGAGAGGGGAGAGCGGTGGCCCCAGCACACACCCAGCTGCCAACATCCATCCCTGCCTTCGAGAACACCAAGGAATGGTCCTCAGAGACCAACAGCTCCAGCAGAGCCTCCCCCGTGCAGACACCTCTGGGCAGCGACATCTCCTGGAGCACCATCAGCTCCCCAAAGAGCAACATCTCTCCAAGGAGCGACATCTCCTCCGAGAGCGACATCTCCCCAGAGCTCACCTTCTCCCCAAAGAACATCACTTGCTCAGAGCAGGACATCTCAGAGTACGACAGCATCTCCCTAAAGAGTGACACCTCCGAGAGCAGCGACAACTCCTCCGAGAGCAACGTCCCCCACGGCCAAGCCCTCGGGGACAAGGCCGGCAACCTTGCCGTGCCCCACGAGGTGTCTCTCAAGGAGGCCCTGAGGCTCTTGGACTGTGACCACGGTGGCACCGGTGAAGCCGCCCCAGTCTGCGACATCGACTCCCTCTCGCTGCCCGAGGAGCTGCTGATGCTTGATTCCAGCATGGAGGAGATCCTGGAGGGTGCACAAATCCTGGAAGAATTCCTCTACGGGACAGAGAGCGACGTCCCCAGCAGCTCCTCTGCAGTCGCCCACAGCCAAGCCCTCGGGGACGCGGCCGGCCACCTTGAGAGCGATGTCCCCATGAGCCCCTCTACTGTCCCCCACAGCCAAGCCCTTGGGGACATGGCCAGGCACCTTGCAGTGCCCCAGGAGGTGCGTGTCAAGTACTTTGGCGTGCAGGTGACCCAGAAGGCCGTTGTTGTCCTTGAAGATATCTTCTGCAGGATAAAGTCCCAGGAGCCGTGTGCGGCCGCGGGGATGGAGCTGCCACCGGCCCAGTCCACCATGGCAGAGAAGCGGGGGACGAAGCAGGGGATGAAGCGGGGGGCGAGCTCCCCGTTGCTGCCACCCAGGAAGTGCAGGGCTCTGGCGGACAGGGCGGGGGTGGCGGGGGGGAAGAGACGCCCCCCAGCGAGGAGATGCAGATGATGGGGGGCAGAGGGGGGTGCATTTGGGGGGTGGGGGGAGGGTTGTCTTTAGGGGAGGGGCGTGGGGGGCAGATTTAAGGGAGGGGATTGTATCTGGGGGGGTGGTGTGTTTCGGGGGGTGGGGAGAGGGACATGTTTGGGGGAGGGGGGGCTTAGAGTAGCTTCGATAGGACCTTTTCTCTCCTGTTTTTCCATTGCAAGTTGTAGAGGGCAGTGTACCTGGGGGGCACGGGGAGGGATGTGTTTAGAGGACCAGCGTGTATTTGGGGGGGCGGGGGGGAGTGTATTTAGGGAGGGTGGGGGGAGGGATGCATTTAGGGGAGGGGGGCTTAGAGTGGCTTTGTTAGGACATTTTCTCTTGTGTTTTTCCATTAAAAGCTCTTTCTCCAGCCCCGCTCTGTGCCTGTGTGGGAGGGGAGGGAGCGCAGGGGGGGTCAGCGGGAATGGGCCCCCACCAGGTGCCACAGCCCCGCTGAAGGGGGATTTTCATTCATACCTGTCCCTTGTTTAACTTGGACGTTCAAGCAGCTCAACTTTTTCTGACTTACTTCTCCCTGTATACACATCACACTCTCCTGCAATCAGCCTTTCCTTTTCTCCTGACTTGGCCTTTCCCAGCGAGTTCTTGGCTAGTGGTTTTCTTCAAAGCTGCTTTAGTGCTGCTGAAGGATGTTGACGCGACAGCTCTGGCCATCCAAGCACTGTACTCGCCCATGAAAGCCTTCCAGCTCAGGCAGCCGCAACGCAGGATTCACAGCTCCTCGCTCCCCTGGCCACGCTTCCAACCTCCGTATGACCCGATTCTATGACTATGGAGCTGGAGAGGCTGCAACCAGGGTCCCAAACACATGGGGAAGATGGGGCAGCTGTAGGGGAGGAAGCAGAGGTCAGCGAGTGCCATCTCACACCAAGCACCCCACACTTGTCACATCACTCTGTCTTTCAGTCTGAACTCCCACCCACACACCAAACACAAGGACAGGCTTTGCACTCCGGCCACTCTCATGAGCACCAGCCCTTGCTCGCTGCATTAGCAGCACAGCCTCCTTCATACACCCACCAGGAACGTGTGGCAGCACCAAACATCTGCAGTGAGCTTTGTGCTGGCTACAGCCCATGCCAGAGAACGACCCCAGCCCCCAGAGGGAAGGTGACTTTGTCCCATGGCTCCTCCATCCATCCTGCAGCCTGCCCACAGCAGGAAGAAGGCACAACGCCCTCAGCAAAGGAGGAGCAAAAAACAGTTCCTCCCATGGGCCACCAGCAGCCGAAACACAAAGCCCTCTCACACCTCTGCTGGGCTGAGCTTGAAAACGCTTCCAAAGGGTAATGTGGAAAACCCTGTTGCCGGAGCAGCACCAACAGAATTCTGCCCACGGGACAGCTTCAAGCAGATTTACACCTCTGTGCAATGGGAGACGGCTGAGCCCTGAGCAACCAGGCCTTGCACTTACTGCTTCAAAAAACCCCACATTAAAAAAGCCCACACCAAGCGCCCTGCATCTCTGCAGAGAGCTCCACCTTCTCCAGCTGACAGCCAGCAGGAGGCAGAAGAGCCAAAGCCCCAAAGCACAGAACCCCTCAGAGGTCACCAGATGGGGGCCTCTAGGGGGGTTGTTCTGTCCCTCGAGCCAGGATGAGCCCTGCTCCCCCGGCACAGCAGCTGCTGCTCATCCCGAACGCCTCACAGGTCAGCACCCAGGAGGTGCCCCAAAACACAGGCCCTCAGGAGCCACAACACGGGACGACACCTCTCCCCGGTGCAAGGCCCACACACCGGCCGCCCTGCGCCGCCCCTCCCCACACGGACAGCCCCTCACCCGGAGGATTTGGGAGCCCGGTGAGCCCTCCAGGGCTGCATTGATTTGGAAGTCTAGGGAAGCACACTGAAGAGAGAGCCGCACCAGGGCAGGCTCCCAGCAGGGAGCGCGTAGCAGGGGGCTGCGCCGGCAAAACCAGCTCCGTTGGCTGCCTGGGAGAGGGTGAAGCAGGATGAGCTGAGCGGGACAAGTAAAGCGTCAGCTTCCCTGAAGCGCTAGTGCTAAAATGTCCCCTCAAGTGGGTCCGTCACCGCCCTTCTGCGGCACGTTACAGCAGTCGGCTTCCTGGGAGCATTTCGTGGGGCACCCAGCATCACCCGGGGAGCGACGGCTGCTTGGAGCAGTTCTGGCCCCTCTCCGCGTTCATCCTTTAGCCAGTCTTGCATCCCTCTAGATCTGTAACTGCTTTGAGTTTTCTCCAAGCTGAGCACTGAAAACAAACGGAGCGGTTCCAGTTTCTGGTTCTTTTCTCCAAGTGATACATTCTCTTGGAATAGTTGGGGCTCTCGAAGAAAAACCAGTGATTTCCTGGGTTTCCCACTGACATTTAGCCAAGGCAAGTGCTACAATTGCTACCTGGAATATCCTTCTGTTTAACCACTGCTGCTTCAGCTCTCCTGACGTGCTCCTCCATCCTTCTTGTTTTCCAGTTGGAAATCCAAGGCAAGCTCTGCCTGGCTCCGCTGACTACAGGAGGTGGATAATTCTCTCCTTTTGTCCAAATTTGCCATTGACACATCTGGAACAGAGCAAATCTCCTGACAAACCATCTCTCTGCTGTCTCTTTCAGGGCAGTAACCTCCCTTTCCGAAGGCGATGCGAGCGCTTTGGGGCAGACGTCACCTGTGGAGAGATGGCTGCGTGCACAAACCTGCTTCAGGGCCAGTCCTCCCAGTGGCCTCTCCTCAAACGGCATCACACCGAAGGTAATTTTTGGGGTGCGGGTGGGTGCTGTCATCTTGAGAACCAAAGAAATGATAAGTTGCTTCTGAGGAGAAAAGCTGCTGCTTGAATTCATGCAACCTGTCCCCCTCTGGTAGCCAGAGGGGGCGTTTCCAGACACGATGACCAAATGCGCAGAGCTCCCGAACCAGACAACTGAAGTGGACTTTGTGGACATCAATGTCGGGTGTCCCATTGACCTGGTCTACAAGAAGGTAAGAAGATGTTCTGCAGCGCATTTTCCCTCCTTCAATAGATGCTTGTCTTTTGCCTCATCTCCTGTTACCCGATCTGCTCCTGCCAGTCTGATCCAGAGCTCCCGGTTCATTTATGGGCACTACACCTCAGCGAGAAGGCAAATCAGCTGATCAGGAGCAGGGAATGGTGAGCTGTGTCTCCCTGGCAGCAGGCAGAAGTTGGAAGGGAAGGGGCTGTGGGGTTTTTTTTGAGTCCCTTTTCTGCAAGTCTTGAGGTGCTGCAAGTCTTGAGATGCCAAGCAGGAAGCGGTGCCCATCCCCAGGTTAGGAGAGCTGAGCCTTTTCCCCATTTTTCACTACCTGATTTCTGAGTTCACACAACACAGTGCAGGAAACTGGTTTTCTCCACTCCTACGAGTCCTCAGGCACTGGCTTGAAATGACTTTGCAAGCTCAAAGGCAGCTAAAAGGAGAGCTGGAGCAGCCAGCTGCTATTTCCCGTCTCACGGAAACAGAGATTAGCAGAAATAGAGCATGGCTACGGCCTTCTCTGGTTTTGCCAATCCTCATCCCTTTGGTCAGTGCTGGCAACAGCTGCCTGAAACCACGTTACCAGTACATCGAGTGGGATCCGAATTCTTAAATGTCATTTTCCAAGCGGAACCTGCCCGCATTAGGCTGCACGAAGCTTTGTAACCTGTGGTCTTTACAGTGCCAGGTAACAGACATTTATAGCCGTAAGAACTCAACATTTCCAAGCAATTTAGGTTTATTTGTTAACTCTCATTTGAAGGAGACGCTAACCAGGAGCAGGGTTCTCTGAGCACACTCCATTTCTGCTTTTGGGCTGCAGATTCAGGCTCTTGCTGTGCCGTTCTGTGCCCTGCTGGGCCACTCTCTCTCTGACATGTCTTACGGAAAGTTGTAGTGATGCTGTGTTGAAGCAGCCTCGGGGAAATAAGGTAAGCCTCCTTGACTGTAAAGAAAATGGCTCTGCACTGAAAATACAATGTGTGTTCCAAAGGGTGAAATAGCTGAAGTCGCCGAGGAGACCAGCTCCAGTGCAGGTAAGGCCTCACTGGGGAAGGGGATCGTGGCTGGGAAAAGCGGCTGCCTCGTGCCGGAACCGGCAGCTCGGGGGTGGGCTGCTGACGCGGCGGGGGCGCAGACAACGACACATGCGGCAGTTCTAAACGGACTGTCCCCACACCCAGTACGCAGGTGGGTGTCACCGCAGCGAGAGCGGGTGTATAGGACGCAGCTCTTTGAACAGTAAGTCACTGGAAACCTCTCGACCTGACCAGGACGTCATGGTAAGAACTCGGCAGAAGGCCATGCTATCCCTGAGCCCTGCACCGAGCAGCTCCGATGTGGCCACTCAGACAGAGCTTGCATGGGAACATGCTGCCACCCAGGTGTCAGGCTGCAGGGTGTTCCCTGCTCTTGCGCCAGTGTTGAATGGCAGTGGTGAGCAGACCTGTGGGAGGTGTGCCCAGGGAGAGGAACTCCTTCACCTAGTGATGGAGCTCCGTGAGGAGGTAAGTCGTTTGAGAAGTATAAGGGATTGTGAACAGGAGATAGATAACTGGAGTCGCATCCTGCCTTCCCTGAAAGAAGCAGCTCAGGCAGACAGAGCTCCACATACAGAGCACTCCCCACCCTCTAGCAGCGTGGCTGAATGTGGAGATTCAGAGGACAGGGGCCAGTGGCAACAAGTCCCCGTCCGGCGTGGCAGACATGCCACCCAAGTGACCCCCACACCATCCCAGGTGCCCTTGCAGAACAGATACGATGTTCTGCAAAGGGAACCGGAGGAAGAGAAGGACAACAGCTTGCTGAACTTGGAGTTGTCACTGAGGCCAAGACGGATTGTGCCTCGTATAACAACATCCTCGGTTATGAAAGAAAGACGGGTCCATGTAGTGGGGGACTCGATTCTGAAGGGAGCGGAAGGTCCCATATGTAGACCAGACCCAATCAGTAGGGAAATCTGCTGTCTCCCTGGGGCCAAAGTTAAGGATGTCCAGCAGAAACTCCCTGCCCTAGTTAGGCCTACTGACTACTACCCTTTATTGATTTTTCAGTTAGGCAATGATGAAATTTCAGGAAGAAGCCTGAGGGCAATGAAGAAAGACTTCAGGGTCCTGGGACGGATGGTGAGGGGATCAGGAGCACAAGTAGTGTTTGCTTCTATCCCAAGAGTTGCGAAGATTGATGAGAAGATTAACAGGAAATGCCAGCTGATCAATGCCTGGCTCAGAGACTGGTGTCATCGGCAGGACTTTGGGTTCTTTGATTATGGGCTGCTTTTCAGGACGCCAGGCCTGCTGGCAACAGACGGCAAAAGCCTGTCTCAGAGGGGGAAAAGGGTTTTAGGGCAGGAGTTGGCGGGGCTCATTGACAGGGCTTTAAACTAGATTCGAAGGGGGATGGGGATAGATCCAAGCTTGCTAGCAAAAAGCCTGAAGGTGGCATGCTGGCACTAGACTTGGAAAAGATAGGGGGCGTTACCGGGCTCCTTAGGAATAAGTCTGGGGGTGGCCGAATTTCAGCTCCCACCAGTAAAAAGGAGAAAGGACCTATAGCCCAGCTGAAGTGCTTATACACTAATGCACGTAGCATGGGCAACAAACAGGAGGAGCTGGAAGCCATTGTGCAGCATCATAATGTGTACATTATGATGTAGTCGCCATCACAGAAACGTGGTGGGATGACTCACGTAGCTGTAGTGCTGCCATGGATGCCTATAGGCTCTTCAGGAAGGACAGGCAAGCAAGGAGAGGCGGGGGTGTGGCCCTGTATGTTAAGGAGTGTTATGAATGCTTTGAACTAAATGATGGTGATAATGGGGTTGAGTGTTTCTGGGTAAGAATCAGGGGCAGGGCTAACAAGGTGGATATCGTAGTAGGAGTCTGTTATAGACCACCCAATCAGGATGAGGAGGCAGATGAAATATTCTATAAATGGCTGGGCGAAGTCTCAAGATCGCGAGCTCTTGTCCTTGTGGGGGACTTCAATTTGCCGGACATCTGCTGGGAATACAATAGAGCAGGGAGGGAAGAGTCTAGAAGGTTCCTGGAATGTACTGGGGATAACTTGCTGACACAGCTAGTGAGAGAGCCAACTAGGGAAGGTGCCCTGCTGGATCTGTTGTTTGTAAACAGGGAAGGTCTTGTGGGGGATGTGACGGTTGGAGGCTGTCTTGGGAACAGTGACCATGAAATGATAGAGTTTTTGATTCTGCGAGAAGCAAGGAGAGGGGTCAGCAGAACTGCTACCTTGGACTTCCGGAGGGCGGACTTTGGGCTTTTCAGGAGCCTGGTTGACAAAGTCCCCTGGGAGGCTGTCCTCCAGGGCAAAGGAGCCCAGGAAGCCTGGATGATTTTCAAGAAGTCTTAAAGGCGCAGGAGCAGGCTGTCCCCATGTGCCAGAAGACAAGCCGTCAGGGAAAAAGACCGGCCTGGCTAAACAGGGAGCTAGTGTTGCAACTTAGGGAAAAAAAGAGGATCTATGGCCTTTGGAAGGAAGGGCAGGCCACTCAAGAGGACTACAGAGAGGTAGTGAAGCTATGTAGGGAAAAAATCAGGAGGGCCAAAGCCCAGCTAGAACTAAACCTGGCTTCTGTTGTCAAGGACAACAAAAAAAGTTTCGATAAATACATTAGCAATAAGAAGAGGACAAAGGATTATGTCTGTCCTCTAGTAGATGGGGCCGGCAACATAGTGACCAAGGATGAGGAAAAGGCGAGGTACTTAATGAAGTCTTTGCCTCAGTCTTCAGCAGTAGGACCAGTTGTTCCCTGAGTACCCAGACCCCTGAGCTAGAAGACAGGGATGGGGAGCAGAATGAAGCCCCTGTAATCCAAAGGGAAATGGTGAGGGACCTGCTTCAGCACCTGGTGGTGCACAAATCTATGGGGCCGGATGGGATCCACCCAAGGGTATTGAAAGAGCTGGCGGAAGTGCTCGCCAGGCCACTTTGCATCATTTATGAGCAGTCCTGGACAACCGGGGAGGTCCCAGCTGACTGGAGGTTAGCAAATGTGACACCCATCCACAAGAAGGGCTGGAAGGAGGATCCGGGGAACTACAGGCCAGTCAGTCTGACCTCGGTGCCTGGGAAGGTGATGGAACAGATCCTCCTCAGTGCCATTACACGGCACATGCAGGAGAACAGGGTGATCAGGCCCAGTCATCATGGGTTTGTGAAGGGTAGGTCAGGCCTATCAAACCTAATATCCTTCTATGATAAGGTGACCCACTTAGTGGATGAGGGAAAAGCTGTGGATGTTATCTACTTGGACTTTTGCAAGGCTTTTAACACCGTTTCCCACAGCATTCTCCTGGAGAAACTGGCTGCTCATGGCCTGGACAGAGGTGTACTCTTCGCTGGGTAAAAAACTGGCTGGATGGCTGTGCCCAGAGAGTGGTGGTAAATCCAGTTGGTGTCCAGTCACAAGTGGTGTCCCCCAGGGCTCGGTGCTGGGGCCGGTTCTCTTTAATATCTTTATCAATGATCTGGATGAAGGGATCGAATGCACCCTCAGTAAGTTCGCAGATGACACTAAGCTGGGTGGGCGTGTTGATCTGCTTGAGAGTAGGTTGGCTCTGCAGAGGGATCTGGACAGGCTGGACCGATGGGCTGAGACCAATGGTATGAGGTTCAACAAGGCCAAGTGCCGGGTCCTGCACTTGGGTCACACCAACCCCATGCAGTGCTACAGGATTGGGGCGGAGTGGCTCGAAAGCAGCCCGGCAGAAAAGGACCTGGGGGTGTTGGTTGACAGCCGGCTGAATATGAGCCAGCAGTGTGCCCAGGTGGCCAAGGAGGCCAACAGCATCCTAGCCTGTATCAGGAATAGTGTGGTGGGCCGAACTAGGGAAGCGATCCTCCCCCTGTACTCGGCACTGGTGAGGCCCCACCTCGATTACTGCGTTCAGTTTTGGGCCCCTCACTACAAGAGGGACATTAAGGTGTTGGAGCGTGTCCAGAGAAGGGCTACAAAGCTGGTGAGGGGTCTGGAGGACAAACCTTATGAGTAACGACTGAGGGAGCTGGGGTTGTTTAGCCTGGAGAAGAGGAGGCTGAGGGGAGACCTCATCACCCTCTACAACTACCTGAAAGGAGGTTGTAGAGAGATGGGGGCTGACCTCTTCTCCCTGGTGACAAGTGATAGGACGAGAGAAAACGGGTTCAAGTTATGTCAGGGGAGGTTTAGATTGGATATTAGGAAACATTTTTTCACTGAAAGGGTTATTAAACATTGGAATAGGCTGCCCAGGGAGGTGGTGGATTCACCATCCCTGGAGGTGTTTAAAAAAAGGGTAGATGGGGCACTGAGGGACATGGTTTAGAAGTGGCTTTTGTCAGGGTAGGTTAAAGGTTGGACTTGATGATCTTAAAGGTCCCTTCCAACCTCAATGATTCTATGATTCTATGATTCTATGATTCTATGCTGCCCTTGGCATTGCACATCTCCACACCGCACTGTGCCAGGAAGAGCCCTGAGGAAGGAGTGAGGGACAGGATCTCCCTTCCTGGGGGCTGGGGGTCAGGCCTTGGCCCTTTGGGCGATGGGGTCAGGCCTTTGCACTAATGAAACACATCCAGGGTTACTCAGCATCAGAGCCACCTTCACCTTGCTTTTCTCGACCTGTCATCACTGCCTCCAGTTTCTGCTCTAACCGGACCCTGGGGACAACATCTCAGTGGTGTCCCTCAGTGGGACCCATTAACACTCCAAGAAACTTTGGAGTTTGAACCTGACTTTGACTTCTTGAGAGGTTTTTTCAGCTTCCTCTCAGTGTCTGAGGTTCGTGGACTCGGCATCAATCCCACCAGAGGGGTCATTAAAACTCCTTGGGCTGGTGCTCTGCGTCTGAGCTGGGCTGGGCTCCTGGGATGGAGGGAGCTCACAGCAAGTGGGCAGCGCCTCAGAGAGACGGCTCTGCCCAGGAGCAGCTCCTCTGCCAAGCGCAGCAGGGCTGAGGGCGGTGCCTGGGTGTCTCAGGGAGATGAGCGAGGCAGAGAGAGAGCTTAAAGGTGTCAGGATTGGGAGGATGACTGAGAGCTCACTGGAGGAGAAATCCTTGCAGCCCTTGGCACGGTAAGCCTCGGGGTGCAGGGCACTGCAGGTGGAGTTCCTGGAGGCATCTCCTAAAGCTGGCACAGCCACAGCTTATGGGATCTGTAAGGAGGCGGAGGGGGAGGAGGGGTCTTGTTATGAAATGTGAATAGCCGTGAAGCCAGGGTGTGCAGGCAGGGGTGCCCAGGGCTGTCCTTGAGCAGGGTCCCTGCACCCCGTGGGTCTGTGTGCCGGGGCAGGGACTCTGCCGGCTGCCAGGGTCAGCTCTCAGCCTGCCCAGGGAGACCCCCACGGGCATGTGGGGAGAAGCTTTGGAGAAAGAGCAACCGCTGGCAGGGGAGGGTCCTGCTGTTGAGAGGGTGCTGCGTGGGTGAGGGCTGCTCACAGCTGCAGATCACTGCAGGACGTTCCCTGGAGATTTTTCAAGAAGCACAGCACGGCAGGGGCTACCTGCAAGGGAAGGATCCTGTTCTTCCAATCTTCTACTCCGGGTTGTCTGGGTGGGCGATGGGACAGAGAAATTCATCTCTCAGTTGAGGAGGGGGCACTGAAATTCCAAATCTGTTTCTCTTAGAAGTGAATAATCCAGGGAGGATTGGAAATCAACAACTGAATCTCTGCCCCTGCAACGATACTGCCCTCAGCAGCACAAAGCTGATCTCGCAAAAAGGTATGAATGAAATTATTCTGAGGAAAGAGAAGTCATTTGGGGGAAAATTTTGGGAAATGGAATAGGATGGGCCCAAAGAAGTCTGCCTTAACTTGCCAAGGTCTTCTCCTCTTTCAACAGTCCCTCATGCCCAGAGTGAACAAATGTCCAATGGCAGCTCCATCACCCAGTTCCTCCTCCTGCCATTGGCAGACACACGGGAGCTGCAGCTCTTGCACTTCGGGCTCTTCCTGGGCACCTACTTGGCTGCCCTCCTGGCCAACGGCCTCATCATCACCACCATCGCCTGTGACCACCGCCTCCACACCCCCATGTACTTCTTCCTCCTCAACCTCGCCCTCCTTGACCTGGGCTCCATCTCCACCACTGTCCCCAAAGCCATGGCCAATTCCTTCTGGGACACAAGGGCCATCTCCTATGCAGGATGTGTTGCACAGGTCTTTTTCTTTGTTTTCTGTGCTGTAGCAGAGTTTTATCTTCTCACTGTCATGTCCTATGACCGCTACGTTGCCATCTGCAAACCCCTGCACTACGGGACCCTCCTGGGCAGCAGAGCTTGTGTCCACATGGCAGCAGCTGCCTGGGGCGGTGGGTTTCTCAATGCTCTCCTGCACACAGCCAGTACATTTTCCCTACCCCTCTGCCAGGGCAATGCTGTGGGCCAGTTCTTCTGTGAAATCCCCCAGATCCTCAAGCTCTCCTGCTCAGATGCCTACCTCAGGGAAGCTGGGCTTCTCATATTAAGTTTCTTTTTAGCTTTTGGTTGTTTTGTTTTCATTGTGCTGTCCTATGTGCAGATCTTCAGGACCGTGCTGAGGATTCCCTCTGAGCAGGGACGGCACAAAGCCTTTTCCACGTGCCTCCCTCACCTGGCCGTGGTCTCCCTGTTTGTCAGCACTGCCATGTTTGCTTACCTGAAGCCCCCCTCCGTCTCCTTCCCATCCCTGGATCTGGTGATCACAGTGCTGTACTCAGTGGTGCCTCCAGCAGTGAACCCCCTCATCTACAGCATGAGGAACAAGGAAGTCAAGGATGGAGTTTTGAAACTATTTTAATGGTGTCTACTTCAGATTAATAAGGTGGCCCTTATACCACTACGGCTCCAACTGTACAGCAGGAAAAAGCAAAGACAAATTCATATTTGTCTTTCTTATTTCGTTGTGGTTTTTTGATGTTTTGTTGTTGTTGTTTTGTTTGTTTGTTTGCTTTATACCTGTGATTTTCCTCTTGGTCTCCTACATGTTTTTCTCTTGACCCAAATACCTAAGGTATGTACGGATCTGGGCTCCCTGGTTAGATAAACTCAATAAAGAAGCCAGCAGAAAATTATTAGTTTCTGCTTCCATCTCTTCACTTCTCCTCTGGAGCTGGCCGAGCAGCCCCAGCATGCAGGAGGGGTTCAGGAGGAAAATGCCCATCTGCTCCATGGAGGATCTGCCCTGGGGGCCCTTGGGGCTGCCCCGGCTGCCTCGCTGGGCACTCTGCCTCTGCTGTCTGCGAGTCGGGGCTGCTGCTTCCCTGGAGCCATGGCCAAGGACAGCAGCAGGATGTGGCCTTTCCAGTGCTGGTTTCTCCTCACACCCCCACTGTCCTGCTGTGCCCTTGCCTTTGTGTTCCCCCTAAGGTCTCGTGTACCTTGTGACTGTCCTGATGTCTCTACAGCGGCATCCCTGTGGCTGCAGGCAGCAACAGACCATGTGAACCACTGTGTCAGAGGGGGCCTTCCTACTGGCACCACTGTCACTAACGAGACTCTTCAAGGCAGCGGTAGAGGTTGGATGGCTCTTCCAAAGCTGGTATCAGGAACGCATCCAAGGAACTGTTCCATGAAAAGCCCTCTTGGTGTTCTGGGGCTCTCCACAGACTCAGGGGGACAGGGTCAGAGTTGCAGGGGAATCTGTTAGGGACCAAGGGCTGGGCCTAGAATCATAGAATCATGTAATCATAGAATCTTCATGGTTGGAAAGGATCTTTGAGATCATCGAGTCCAACCATACACACACCAAAAAAAAAAACCAACCCGCAAACAAACAACCTACAAGCTCTGCCCTTCAGAGCATGCCCTGAAGTGCCAAATGTAGACATTTCTTAAATACCTCGAGGGATGGGGACTCAACCCCCTCCCTGGGCAGGCTGTTCCAGTGCCTGACCACTCTTGCAGTAAAGTCATTCTTCCTGATATCTACTCTAAACCTCCCCTGCCGCAGCTTCAGACCATTTCCTCTGGTCCTGTCATTATTCCCCTGGGAGAAGAGGGCAACACCCACCTCTCTGCACCCTCCTTTCAGGTAGTTGTAGAGGGCAATGAGGTCTCCCCTCAGCCTCCTCTTCTCCAAGCTGAACATGCCCAGCTCCCTCAGCCTCTCCTCATATGCCCTGGTCTCCAGACCCCTCACCAGCCTGGTAGCTCTCCTCTGGACACGCTCCAGCACCTCAATGTCCCTCTTGTACAGTGGGGCCCAGAACGGAACACAGCACTCGAGGTGAGGCCTCACCAGTGCCCAGTACAGAGGCACCATCACTTCCCTACTCCTGCTGGCCACGCTATTCCTGATACAAGCCAGAATGCTGTTGGCCCTCTTGGCCACCTGGGCACACTGCTGGCTCGTGTTAAGCTGGCCGTCCACCAGCACCCCCAGGTCCTTTTCTGCTGGGCAGCTTTCCAGCCACTCTTCCCCAAGCCTGTAGTGTTGCTTGGGGTTGTTGTGACCGAAATGCAGGACCCGGCACTTGGCCTTATTAAAGCTCATACAGTTGGCCTTGGCCCATGGATCCAGCCTGTCCAGGTCCCTCTGTAGAGCCTTCCTACCCTCCAGCAGATCAACACTCCCACCTAGCTTGGTGTCATCTGCAAATTTACTGAGGGTGCACTCAATCCCCTCATTCAGATCTTTGATAAAGATATTGGTGGCACATGTCCAAGAAGAGTGCAAATGGCTTTTGATTGTCCTTCCTGGTACTGTCCCACTTGTGGTGCGGCTGATGGCCAATGCTGTCCTAGAGAGGAACTTGGAGTTGCCAGCAGAGCTCAGGGGATCTCCCAGAAAAGTATGTGAGTCTGGGTGAGCAAGGAGTGGCACCTCATAAAATGACTGACCATCCAAGGTGGAGTGTCCTTGAAGGAAAGGTGAACCTGAAGAGCCCATGGGCTAACGAGGCCCCTGCAATGCCAGGAGGCAGCAGGCAAAAGGGACATAAGACTAAACAATGGTTCAGTCCACTGTCCTGGAAACCCTGCGGGATTGATCTAGTGCAGCCCTTCCCTGCCCTTTGTGAAACTGAAGACACCCCTTGGTCCTGCCAAGCCCTGTCCTTGGCTACTGAGCAATGAGGGAAGATGGAAGGGGGCTTAGCAGCAGTGATCCCTTTCTGGCAAGTTCTGCTCCTCACCCCGACCAGCATGGCCAGTGCAGGGTCACCCCATGGCCTCAGGGCACCACAGCCCCCTCCCTCTGCAGAGCAGAAACACCAGCTCAGGGCCCTGCAGGGAGCACGGGGTGGGAACCAGGAATGTCCAGAAATAGACTGGTGGAGCCAGGCTCTGCCCTCCTTCAAACAGCAACAGGAGCACCCAGCGGGAAGCAGCCGGGATCTAGAGGCCCCTGTACCCTGCTCCTGCCACGCAGAAGGCAGAAACCTAAATGAAGGGAGTGAATGGAGGCGAGTTCATGGTCGGGGCAGTGGGCGAACCCTCTCCTTGCCCCCCCTGTTGTACCCGCTACCTCTGAACAACAGCTATGAGGTACTGAACGAGGAAGGCCAGTCGAGTGAGGGTGTGGATGACGGGCAATCTACGCTAGAGACACCTCCACAGTCAGAAAGGCGTACTGCCTGTACTATTACCACAGCCCCAAGAAAGAAAAGAGGGGTTGTAGTCACTGGGGCTTTGGAATCTGAGGGCCAGGCAAATGAGGATGGGGAGGATTGTCCATCTAGTGAGTCACACAGGGCTAATCACTCACCCCCATGACTCAGGACCTCCTCGACCAAGAAAAAAAGGAAGGTAATTGTAGTAGGTCCCCTTCTGAGGGGAACAGAGGGCCCTATCTGTCGACCAGACCCATCCCACAGAGTACTCAGCTGCCTCCCTGGGGCCAGGATCAAGGACGGATGGAGGAAACTCCCTACCCTGGTTCGGCCCTCAGATTATTATCCACTACTGATATTTCAAGTAGGTAACGATGAGATAGCTACCAGAAGTCTAAGGGCAATGAAGAGAGACTTCAGAGGCCTGGGACGGCTGGTTAAGGGATCAGGAGCACAAGTAGTGTTCTCCTCTATCCCACCAGTTGCAGGGATTGATGAGGGGATAAACAGGAAGAGTCAGGAGATTAACTCCTGTCTCAGAGACTGGTGCAACCGACAGAACTTTGGTTACTTTGACCATGGGTTGATGTACAGGACACCAGGCATGCTGGCAACAGGTGGGGAAAGCCTAACCCAACGGGGAAGAAGGATTCTAGGACAGGAGTTAGCAGGACTCATTGAAAGGGCTTTAAACTAGGTTTGCAGGGGGGCGGGGATGTAACCAGAGTGACTAAAGCGGTGCCTGGGAGCAGCACGCCAGCGCCGGTGGGTAAAAGTGCTAGCAAGGTCTTGCAGCCTGTTGTTGCAGTGGAGGTGGGAGATGATGACCCACGTGCTAGCAAAGACATGAGAAGTAGTGATGGGTTGGCACCTGCAGAAATGTCTGAGCACGGACAGGTGGGAATAAGGGCTTGTCCCCCCAGTCAAGTGACAAGGCAATTAGGCCAGCTGAAGTGCATCTACAGGAATGCACGCGGCATGGGCAACAAACAGGAAGAGTTGGAGGCCATTGTACAGCAGGGAAAGTATGACATAATTGCCATCACAGAAACGTGGTGGGAAGACACGCACAACTGGAGTGCGGTGACTGACGGCTACCAACTCTTCAGAAGGGATAGGCAAGGAAGGAGAGGTGGTGGGGTGGCCCTCTAGGTCAGGGGCAGTCTTGAATGCCAAGAACTTAACAATGTGCATGACAACATTGTTGAGTGTTTATGGATAAGAATCAAGGGGAAGGCCAATAAGCCGGACATCATGGTGGGAGTTTGTTATAGACTCCCCAACCAGGATGTAGAGGCTGATGAAATATTCTATAATAGCTGGCAGAGGTCTCACGATCACTCGCCCTTGTTCTTGTGGGGGACTTCAACTTCCCAGACGTCTGCTGGAAATATAACACAGCAGAGAGGGAACAGTCCCGGAGGTTCCTGGAGTGTGTGGAAGACAACTTCCTAACACAGCTGGTGAAGGAGCCAATTCAGGAAAGTGCCCTACTGGACCTGCTGCTTGTTAACAGAGAAGGTGTGGTGGTGTGCTCTCCCCTTTCCCCCTGTGCCCAGGCTCCTGCTCAAGCCATGGCCATCAGCGGGAGTTGTGATGAGTTGCACTTGAACTGTGGGAGGTGGCTGGCAACATAACCAAAACCCTGTCTGGAGTGGGAACCTGGGTATCTTGTTCCCATGAGATTACGACGATAGGTCAATTCTCTTACTCCATAAATAGCGGACAGCCCAAGAGCCCTTTGAGCTCTCCTGCACGGCAGCGGCTGCACGACAGGATCTCCCTTTGAGTGAGGACACTCGCTTAAGGTTCTTCTCCTCGAGGCTGAGAGATTCCTTGCCGCAACAGATTCTCGGTAAGTGACTAATAGAGTGCTAAACTTTGAAATCTTAGCTAAGGGATCTAAGGATTGATTGCACATATAGAATCCTTTAGACATAAACCGTTGACCGAGTCTGGGACTAGGATTGGATCCAGCCACACCCAGACTCCTCTCTGAGAAGGAGTTTAGAAAGCCAGGGGGTCCTTTCTGAACCTCGTGACTCAACGGGAGGGTCTCCCTGAGAGCTTGTCTGACCCCGGCCTCTATGCAGTAAATAATCAAGTGTGCCCTGGCATCGAATCTCGTAAAACACTGTCGCATTCACTGCTAACTTTGTTAAATCACTGTTTTATGTTAATAAACATTTCACTCTCTCTTACAAGTGAAGTTATTCACTCCGCCCGCAACAGAAGGTCTTGTAGGGGATGTAAAGATTGGAGGTCGTCTCGGGCAGAGTGACCATGAAATGATAGAATTTTCGATTCTTGGTGAAGCAAGGCGGGGAGGCAGCAGAACTGCCGCCTTGGATTTCCAAAGGGCAAACTTTGGCCTGTTTAGGAGCATGGTCGAGTGTGTCCCTTGGGGGACAGTCCTGAAGGGCAAAGGTGCCCAGGAAGGCTGGTCTTACTTCAAGGAGGAACTCTTAAAAGCTCAGGAGAATGCCATCCCCAAGTCCCAAAAAACGAGCAGACAGGGAAGAAGACCAGCCTAGCTAAATAGAGAGCTGGAAAAAAAGGAAAGTTTATGATCTTTGGAAAAGGGGGTTGGCTGCTTAGGGAAAATATCAAGTAGTGAAGCTCTGCAGGGCAAAAATTAGAAGGGCCAAAGCTCAAGCGGAACTCCTCTTGGCCACCACAATTAAAGATAACAAGAAGAGGTTCTTTCAGTATACCAATAGAAAAAGGAAGACTAGGGAAAATGTAGGCCCACTGATGAATGAGACGGGTGCCCTAGTGGTGGAAGTCACAGAGAAGGCAGAGCTACTGAATGCCTTCTTTGCTTCAGTCTTCACTGCTAAAGCTGTCCCTCATGAATCCCAGGCCCCGGAGGCAAGGGGGAAGGTCTGGAGAGAGGAAGAGTTTTCCCCAGTAGAGGAAGATCAGGTTAGAGACCATTTGTTCAATCCGGACATCCGTAAGTCCATGGGCCCTGATGAGATGCAGCCGCGAGTGCTGAGGGAGCTGGCAGATGTTATTGCTTGGCCACTCTCCATCATCTTTGAAAGGTCATGGAGGACAGGAGAGGTGCCTGAGGACTGGAGGAAGGCCAATATCACTCCAGCCTTCAAAAAGGGCAGGAAAGAGGACCCAGGGAACTACAGACCGGTTAGTCTCACCTCTGTCCCTGGGAAGGTAATGGAGCGACTCATTCTGGTTGTCATATGCGAGCATCTTCAAGAGCAGGAAGTTATTGAAAGTGGTCAACATGGATTTACCAAGGGCAAATCACGCTTGACCAATCTCACAGCCTTCTATGATGTTATAACTGGTTGGCTGGATGAGGGCAGAGCAGCAGATGTCATCTACCTTGACTTCAGCAGGGCTTTTGACACTGTCTCTCATAACATCCTCCTTGGGAAACTGAGGAAGTGTGGACTAGGCGAGAGGACAGTGAGGTGGACTGAGAGCTGGCTGTGTGACAGGACTCAGAGGGTTGTGATTAATGGAGCAGGGTCGAGTTGGAGGCCTGTAACCAGTGGTGTCCCCCAGGGGTCAATACTTGGACTGGTATTGTTTAACGTATTCATCAATGACCTGGAATAGGGGACGGAGTGTATCCTCAGCAAGTTCACTGATGATACCAAACTGGGTGGGGTGGCTGACACCCCAGAGGGCTGAGCTGCCATCCAGCGTGACCTAGTCAGGCTGGAGAACTGGGCAGAGGAGAACCTCATGAGGTTCAACAAGGACAAGTGTAGGGTCCTGCACCTGGGGAGGAAGAATGTCAGGCACCAGTAGAGGTTAGGGGTGGACCTGCTGGAAAGCAGCTCTGAAGAAAAGGATCTGGGGGTCTTGGTAGACAGTAAATTATCCATGAGCCAGCAGTGTGCCCTTGTCGCCAAGACGGCCAATGGAACTGTGGGCTGCACAGGGAAGAGTGTGGCCAGCAGGTCAAGGGAGGTCATTCTCCCCCTCTGCTCTGCACTGGTGAGGCCACAACTGGAATACTGTGTCCAGTTCTGGGCTCCCCAGTTCAAGAGAGACAGGGAACTGCTGGAGAGAGTCCGGTGTAGGGCAACAAAGATGACTGAGGGATTGGAGCATCTCCCTTAGGAGAAAAGGCTGAGAGAGCTGGGACTCTTTAGCCTGGAGAAGAGAAGGCTGAGGGGAGACCTTATTAATGTTCACAAGTGTGTAGAGGGTGGGTTTAAGGAGGATGGAGCCAGACACTTTTCAGTGGTTCCCAGTAACAGGACGAGGGGTAACAGGCACAAGCTGGAACATAGGAAGTTCCGATCAAATATGAGAAAAAACTTCTTTACGGTGAGAGTGACAGTGCACTGGAGTAGGCTGCCCAGGGAGGTTGTGGAGTCCCCTTCTCTGTAGATTTTCAAGACTTGCTTGGATGCAGTCCTGAGTAACATGCTCCAGGCAATCCTGCTTTGGCAGGATTAGTTGGTTGGACTAGATGATCTCTAGAGTTCCCTTCCAACCCTGAAAATTCCATGATTCCGTGATTCCAAGACATCAGGGAAAAAAGACAGCCTGGCTGAACAGAGAGATATGGTTACAACTCAGGGAAAAAAGGAGAGTTTATGGTCTTTGGAAGAAGGCCACTCAGGAAGGCTACAAGAATGTTGTAAGGCTATGTAGGAAGAAAATTAGCAGGGCCAAAGCCCAACTAGAACTTAAACTGGCTTTGGATGTTAAGAACAATAAGAAAAGTTCCTATAAACACACTAGTAACAAAAGGAGGACTCGGGAGAATCTCCATCCTTTATCCGATGAAGGCAGTAACATAGTGACAAAGGATGAGGAAAAGGCTGAGGTACTTAGTGCCTTCTTTGACTCCTCCTTTAGTAGTAGAGTGGGTTGTTCCCTGAGTACCCAGACCCCTGAGCTTGTAGATAAGGGCAGGGAGCAGAATGAAGCCCCCATAATCCAAAGGGAGATGGTGAGGGACCTGCTCCAACAGCTAGACATACACAAGTCTATGGGGCTAGGTGGCCTCCACGCGAGGGTACTGAAGGAGCTGGCAGAAGTACTCACTGAGCCACTTTCCATCATTTACCAGCAGTCCTGGTGAACCGGGGAGGTCCCAGTTCACTGGAGGTTACCCCGCTTTGCTGGGTAAAAACCAGGGCGATGGCCAGGCCCAACGAGTGGTGGTGAATGGAATTCAATCCAGTTGGCAGCTGGTCACAAGTGGTGTTCCCCAGGGCTCGGTATCGGGCCAGTTCTCTTTAATGTCTTTATCAATGATTTGGACGAGGGGATTGAGTGCACCCTCAGTAAGTTTGCAGACGACACCAAGTTGGGTGGGTTTGTCGACCTGCTTGAGGGTAGCATGGCTCCAGAGGCAGATCTGGGCAGGCTGTACCGATGGGCCGAGGCCAATGGCATGAGGTTCCTCAAGGCCAAGTGCCAGGTCCTGCACCTGGGTCACAACAACCCCATGCAGCGCTACAGGCTGGGGGAAGAGTGTCTGGAGAGCTGCCTGGCAAAAAAGGACCTGGGGGTGTCAGTTGACAGCTGGCTGGATGTGAGCCAGCAGCATGCCCAGCGTGGCTGAGAAGGACAATAGCATCCTGGCCTGTATCAGGAATAACGTGGCCGGCAGGACTCAAGAGGCTGAGGGCCCTGGGCTCAGTGGTGCAGAGACTGAGGACAGTACAGGAGTAGCCTGAGTGTGCTTGAGGGCTGCTGGTGGAGCTGGCGGAGCTTTCCTTTGTAGTGGAAAACAGCATGAGAAAGAAATAATGTCGCAATATACAGCTGGGGAGGTGCAGACTGGACACCAGGAGAAAGAAATGTCATTCCAAGGGCAGTGCTGTGGTGCAACACGCGACCCAGAAAGAGTCTGGATCAGCCCAAGGCTTTGTGTTTCAGGGAAGGGCCAGGGAGGATGGAGAGATCTCAGCAAAGGAAGGTGACAGCAAGGTGGGGCAGCCGGGTGGATGACTGCAGCCTGCAGGGAAAGAGGCAGAGGTGATGGGACACCGTAGGACAGCCTGTGGTGGAGATGACACAGGGATGTGGCAAAGCTGAAAGGCCCCTAACAGAGTCAACCTCTTCATGTCTTGGGCTATGGCTCTTGTCTCTGCCACTGATGCCTACGAGGAGTCAAGTTATCCTTCCAGCACTGGGGTCTCATTGCCTCCTCGTCCATACTTCAGAGCCTGGGAGGTGTCGTACCATAGTGCTGGCCTTGGCATTGCACATCTCCACACCGCACTGTGCCAGGAAGAGCCCTGAGGAAGGAGTGAGGGACAGGATCTCCCTTCCTGGGGGCTGGGGGTCAGGCCTTGGCCCTTTGGGCGATGGGGTCAGGCCTTTGCGCTAATGAAACACATCCAGGGTTACTCAGCATCAGAGCCACCTTCACCTTGCTTTTCTCGACCTGTCATCACTGCCTCCAGTTTTCTGCTCTAACCGGACCCTGGGGACAACATCTCAGTGGTGTCCCTCAGTGGGACCCATTAACACTCCAAGAAACTTTGGAGTTTGAACCTGACTTTGACTTCTTGAGAGGTTTTTTCAGCTTCCTCTCAGTGTCTGAGGTTCGTGGACTCGGCATCAATCCCACCAGAGGGGTCATTAAAACTCCTTGGGCTGGTGCTCTGCGTCTGAGCTGGGCTGGGCTCCTGGGATGGAGGGAGCTCACAGCAAGTGGGCAGCGCCTCAGAGAGACGGCTCTGCCCAGGAGCAGCTCCTCTGCCAAGCGCAGCAGGGCTGAGGGCGGTGCCTGGGTGTCTCAGGGAGATGAGCGAGGCAGAGAGAGAGCTTAAAGGTGTCAGGATTGGGAGGATGACTGAGAGCTCACTGGAGGAGAAATCCTTGCAGCCCTTGGCACGGTAAGCCTCGGGGTGCAGGGCACTGCAGGTGGAGTTCCTGGAGGCATCTCCTAAAGCTGGCACAGCCACAGCTTATGGGATCTGTAAGGAGGCGGAGGGGGAGGAGGGTCTTGTTATGAAATGTGAATAGCCGTGAAGCCAGGGTGTGCAGGCAGGGGTGCCCAGGGCTGTCCTTGAGCAGGGTCCCTGCACCCCGTGGGTCTGTGTGCCGGGGCAGGGACTCTGCCGGCTGCCAGGGTCAGCTCTCAGCCTGCCCAGGGAGACCCCCACGGGCATGTGGGGAGAAGCTTTGGAGAAAGAGCAACCGCTGGCAGGGGAGGGTCCTGCTGTTGAGAGGGTGCTGCGTGGGTGAGGGCTGCTCACAGCTGCAGATCACTGCAGGACGTTCCCTGGAGATTTTTCAAGAAGCACAGCACGGCAGGGGCTACCTGCAAGGGAAGGATCCTGTTCTTCCAATCTTCTACTCCGGGTTGTCTGGGTGGGCGATGGGACAGAGAAATTCATCTCTCAGTTGAGGAGGGGGCACTGAAATTCCAAATCTGTTTCTCTTAGAAGTGAATAATCCAGGGAGGATTGGAAATCAACAACTGAATCTCTGCCCCTGCAACGATACTGCCCTCAGCAGCACAAAGCTGATCTCGCAAAAAGGTATGAATGAAATTATTCTGAGGAAAGAGAAGTCATTTGGGGGAAAATTTTGGGAAATGGAATAGGATGGGCCCAAAGAAGTCTGCCTTAACTTGCCAAGGTCTTCTCCTCTTTCAACAGTCCCTCATGCCCAGAGTGAACAAATGTCCAATGGCAGCTCCATCACCCAGTTCCTCCTCCTGCCATTGGCAGACACACGGGAGCTGCAGCTCTTGCACTTCGGGCTCTTCCTGGGCACCTACTTGGCTGCCCTCCTGGCCAACGGCCTCATCATCACCACCATCGCCTGTGACCACCGCCTCCACACCCCCATGTACTTCTTCCTCCTCAACCTCGCCCTCCTTGACCTGGGCTCCATCTCCACCACTGTCCCCAAAGCCATGGCCAATTCCTTCTGGGACACAAGGGCCATCTCCTATGCAGGATGTGTTGCACAGGTCTTTTTCTTTGTTTTCTGTGCTGTAGCAGAGTTTTATCTTCTCACTGTCATGTCCTATGACCGCTACGTTGCCATCTGCAAACCCCTGCACTACGGGACCCTCCTGGGCAGCAGAGCTTGTGTCCACATGGCAGCAGCTGCCTGGGGCGGTGGGTTTCTCAATGCTCTCCTGCACACAGCCAGTACATTTTCCCTACCCCTCTGCCAGGGCAATGCTGTGGGCCAGTTCTTCTGTGAAATCCCCCAGATCCTCAAGCTCTCCTGCTCAGATGCCTACCTCAGGGAAGCTGGGCTTCTTGTGGTTGGTGTCTGTTTAGGCTTTGGTTGTTTTGTTTTCATTGTGCTGTCCTATGTGCAGATCTTCAGGACCGTGCTGAGGATTCCCTCTGAGCAGGGACAGCACAAAGCCTTTTCCACATGCCTCCCTCACCTGGCCGTGGTCTCCCTGTTTGTCAGCACTGCCATGTTTGCCTACCTGAAGCCCCCCTCCATCTCCTCCACAGTTCTAAATCTGGTGGTGGCAGTGCTGTACTCAGTGGTGCCTCCAGCAGTGAACCCCCTCATCTACAGCATGAGGAACCAGGAGCTCAAGGATGCCCTAAGGAAACTGGCTCCATGGAAGTTCTTTTTCCAATAATAACCTGTCTCCCTTCTCCGCAAGTTTCCTAGACTTTATGTTAGGCGATACGCCTGCTTTTTCTCTTGCAATAATCCTGCTTATATCTAATTTTCCGGGTTTGTACTACTTGTCTTGAGGTTTGATCCAGTTGTTTCTGACCCTTGCACAACACTGTGTCAAAGGCGACCTGTCTAATAGCAGCTCTTCAGTAAAAAGGCATCTCCCAGGTGCAGTGCCTGGAGGCTAGGTGCTTCCTCCAAAGGTGCTGCCAATAAAACGTCCAAGGAACTGGTCTTTCAAAGAGTCTCTTCTCCCTGTGTTCTCCCTGCGTTTGGGGTTAAGCTCACTGTACTATTGGGTTCCGTTGGACCAAATGTTCTGGTTTTAAAGGCTCTCTTCTTGTGTCCACTGGTAGTGGAGATGGTGCATGAGCTCCTGATTAACTCCTCAGGCTGCTTCATATGTGTCAGGACCTACAGCATACAGCAGTTTCTATGGAAATGAATTTGGATGTGTGAGGAGAGGATGGGGACTCGCCCCGTGCCCTGAGCTGTGGGTGAATGAAGACACAGAAGGTGAAACACCCACAGAGGTGAAGTCGCCCACAAGCAAAACACTAAATTGAGGTATGCACAAACAAGAACTCTGCAGTCCCCTGAAAGTCAGTGGGGACCCAGTAGGCATGGGAAAGGGAGAGGTGTGGGAGCTGCCTGAGGACCCCCAGGGCCAGGAGTGTCGTGCTGTCCTGGGGAGTGGGGCTGATGGGAGCAGAGGAGGGGGCAAATTCAGTCAGGGTTGTGGGTTCACCTAAATAGGATAGCAGGAGGGGCAGAGAGTGACTAGCCTGTTTAAATTGTTCCCTTGGGGCCAGCACTGGCCTGGGGCTGATGGGGAGGCTGAGCTCCTTGTCTGCCCCACAGGAGCTGCTGTGCCCTTCAGAGGAGCTGGGGCTGGGGATGAGCGCCAAGAGCTCTGCAGCAACTGTGGTGGGCACTGCCATGGGACCAGCCCAGACCGGGCAGCTGTGCTTGGCTGGGCAGAGGAGGGGGCAAGGGGTCTGGGGAGAGCCGAGGAACAGCTGGGATGGGCTGGTAAAAGCCTGGGAGAGGAAAACATCAGTGTAGAGCTAAGTTGTGCAGGGCGTGGGCACTCCAGGTGTGGCCTCACCAGAGCCGAGTAGAGGGGAAGGGTCACCTCCCTCCATCTGCCAGCAATGCTTTTCCTAAAGAGCCCAGGAGGCTGTTGGCCTTTGCCACGGGGGTGCATTGCTGGCTCATGCTCAGCTGCTTGTCCTCCAGGACCCCAGGGTCCTTCTCTGCAGAGCCACTATCTAGCCAGTCAGCGCCCAGGACGATGTCCACTGTGTGGCTAGATCACAAGCTGTCCTCCCCCAGGGACTTTCTCAGCAGCACCTTGGCCTTCTTGGAGATGAGCTCCACCTCTGTCACAGGTCCCACAGAGCTTCAGAGAAACCTGGGACAGAAAACCCCTCTCCTGCCAGGGCTGCGCAGCCAAGGCCTGTTTCTCTCTGGCCTCAGGGACTGCAGCTTCTACTCTAGTTGTGGGAACCCCATTCATCACTTTGTGTCCACCTGACATCCACTCCAGCATGCCTCTCCAGGTTTTCTGGTAGGACGTGTGGCTTGTGGGGGACCCACACTGCAGCAGTCCGTGCCTGAAGGACCGTACCCCGTGGAAAGGATCCACGCTGGAGCAGTTTGTGGAGAACTGCAGTCAGTGGGAAGGAGCCACATTTGGGGAAGCTCAGAAACGAAGTGTTATGAACTGACTGCAACTCCCATTCCACAAACCCCTGTGCCACTTGGGGCAAAGGTAGAAGAGTTAGGAATGAAGTTGAGCCTGGGAAGAAGGGAGGGAGGGGGGAAGGTGGTTTTAATTGTGTTTTATTTCTCACTGTCATTTTTAATTTCCCCAACTTGGGTCTGTTTTGCACATGACAGCAACTGGTAAATTAAAAACATGGTGAGAGTTCCCCTCACACAAAAGTGCAGTTATTTCATCATGAAGGCAATTAGATTGGCAAGGCATGATTTCATAAAATCATAGAATGGTTTTAGTTGGAAGGGACCTTAAAGATCATCTAGTTCACACACCCCTGCCCTGGGCAGGGGCACCTCCCACCAGCCCAGGCTGCTCCAAGCCCCGTCCAACCTGGCCTTGAACCCCTCCAGGGATGGGGCAGCCACAGCTTCTCTGGGCAACTGGGCCAGGGGCTCACCACCCTCAGAGTGAACAGTTTCTTCCTGATATCTAATCTAAATCTACCCTCTTCCAGTTTGAAACCATTACCCCTCGTCCTATCAATTCATGCCCTTGTAAAAAGTGCCTCTCCATCTTTCGTGTAGGCCCACTTCAGATACTGGAAGGCTGCTATAAGGTCTCCACATAGCCTTCTCTTCTCCAGGCTGAACAACCCCAATTCCAACAGGTCCATGTCCTTCCTATGTTGAGGACTCCAGAGCTGGACGCAGTACTTCAGGTGGGGTCTCACCAGAGCAGAGTAGAGGGGCAGAATCCCCCCCCTCCCCCTGCTGGCCACACTTTTGATGCAGCCCAGGATGCGGATGGCTCTCAGGGCTGCGAGTGCGCATCACTGGCTCATGTTGAGCTTCTCATCCACCAGCACCCCCAAGTCTTTCTCCTCAGGGCTGCTCTCAAGCCATTCTCCACACAACCTGTATTTGTGCTTGGGATTGTCCCGACCCGTGTGCAGGACCTTGCACTTGGCCTGGTTGAACCTCATGAGGTTTACACAGGTCCATCTCTCAAGCCTGTCAAGGTCCCCCTGGATGGCATCCCTTCCCTCCGGCTTGTCAACTGCTCCACACAGCGTGGTGTCATCGGCGACCTTGCTGAGGGTGCACTCAATCCCAATGTTCATGTCGCCAACAAAGATGTTAAATAGCACTGGTTCCAGTACTAGCCCCTGAGGAACACCACTGGTCACTGCTCACCACTTGGACATCGAGCCATTGACTGCAACCCTTTGAGTGCAACCATCTAGCCAGATTTTTGTCCAACAAGTGGTTCATTGGTCAAATCCATGTTTTTCCAATTTAGAGACCAGGATGTCATGCGGGACAATGTCAAATGTTTTGCACAAGTCCAGGCAGATGATGTTAGTTGCTCTTCCCTTATCCACCAATGCTATAACCCGGTCATTGAAGGCCATCAAATTTGCCAGACACAATTTGTTCTTGGTGAAGCCATGTTGGCTGTAACCAATGACCTCCTTATTTTGCAGGTGCCTTAGCATAGTTTCCAAGATGATCTGCTCCGTGATTTGCCAGGCACAGAGGTGAGACTGACTGGCCTGTAGTTGCCTGGATCTTCCTTTTTTCCTTTTTTGAAAATCAGCTTTCTTGTTGCCCTTGATGCCTCTGGCCAGATTTGACTTTATCTGGGCTTTAGCTTTCCTAACATGATCCATGGCTGCTTAGACACTTTCTCTGTATTCCTCCCAGGCTACCTGTCCTTGCTTCCACCTTCTGTAGGCTTCCTTTTTCTTTGATTTACCCGTGGTAAGTCCATGCTGATGGTTCTTAGCACAGCTGCCAAATGGGCCACACAGTCTGAGGCACAAGTGGAGCTGGTACTCCCAAAAGAGGAAGAGCTGGTCAGAGATGTGAAGACCAGTCTCAGCCTTGGCTGTAGTGACCATAAAATTGTGGTCTCCCAGATCTCCAGGGAAACAGGGAAGGAGAGCAGCAGAGCACAGACCCTGGACAGTAGGGAAGGAGGCCTACTGAGGGCACTGGCAGGTGGGCTCCCATGGAAACAGTGACAGGGCCCTGAAAACATCCACAGGCCTTCATGGCCCTGACCAGCTTCACCTGGGGCCTCCACCCCCACCTCTGTCCATCAGCCCAGGAGTCCCTTTAAGTCCAGGCCTGAGGTTCAGCCCCAGCCTGATCTATGCTGTAGGTGTAAAGGTCTCCAGACACAGCCTTGCCTGTCCATGGACCTTGTTGGTTTGGTCTTGCAGGCTGACTTCCCAGCTTGATTCTTTACCTGGTGTACCATGAAATAACTGACATTCCCTGAAGGGCCCTCCAAGTGCCAGACCCCAGCTAATTCACAGAGGCCTAGGGCCTTTCTGCTTGCTTTCTCCCTATCACTTGGTCAGGTTTTGGGAGGAGAGGAAGAAAAGCACTTGAGGTTTCTGGGTGCCAATGACTGAAAGTGGGAAGCAGAACCATCCCATGTGAAATGATTTAAAGGCTAGGCTAGTTCAACACCCTTATTTTCAACTCCTTTCTTGGCCCTGAAAACCTCCCCGTGGGGACAGACCGGCTGGTATGAGGTCCCCCAGACCTTCCCTTCTCCAGGCTAAACAAGGCCCTTTCCCTTCAGCCCCTAAGCATCTTGGTGGCCAACCGCTGAACTCGCTCCCAGCTATCAGAAACTTCCTTGCTGTGGTGGGTTGACTCTGGCCAATAGCCAATAGCCCAGCAGCCACACAGTCACTCACACTTTCTTCCCCCTTCCCAAGTGGGACAAGGAAGACATGAAGTGTGAAAAGTTTGGGGTTGACACAATAACAGTTTAATAAGTGAAGAGAAGAGATTAAGAAAACCTCAACAAGCGAAACACAGGCCATCACTCACCACCTCCCACAAGTAAACTGATGGCCAGCCAGTCTTCAAGCAGCAGACTCCTTGAACAACAAAAACTTCACCGTCTTCTTCCTCTGTCTCAAGCCTTTATTCCTGAGCATGAGGTCATATGGTATGGAATATGCCTCTGGTCAGTTTGGATCGGCGGTCCTGGCTGGGTCCCCTTTCAACTTCTTTCTCACCTCCCACCTACTCACTGGAGGGAGCAGAGTGAGAACTAGAGAAGGCCTTGACACCGTGCAAGCTCTGTTCAGCAATACCCAAAACACTGGAGTATTATCAACACTGAGTTTTCTCAAGTCCCATGGGCATAGGAAACAGCCGTCCTCCGGGACTTCTTGTGGTCTGGTCCAGAAGAGAAGCCGTGCTGGGCTGGCCTTTTTCCTGTAGGAGAGTTAGACCTGCAGCCCATGGAGGACGCCGGTGGAGCAGGCTCCTGGCAGGAACTGCTGCCCAAGGAGATGAGCCCATGCTGGAGCAGGTTTTGCAGCAGGACCTGTGGCCTGTGGGGGACCCACACTGGAGCAGTCCGTGCCTGAAGGACTGTACCCCATGGAAAGGATCCACGCTGGAGCAGTTTGTGGAGAACTGCAGTCAGTGGGAAGGAGCCACATTTGGGGAAGCTCAGAAACGAAGTGTTAGGAATGAAGTTGAGCCTGGGAAGAAGGGAGGGAGGGGGGAAGGTGTTTTTAGTTGTGTTTTCTTTCTCACTGTCCTATTCTGTTACAATCAATTGGAAATAAATTTAATGAATTTTCCCAAGTTGGGCCTGTTTTGCCTGTGATGAGAATTGGTAAATTAACTGGTAAACAAACGATCCTCTCAATTTATTGCTATTGACAAACGTGGCGAGAGTTGCCCTCATGCACAAAGGCAGTTACTTCATCGTGAAGTCAATCAGGTTGGTGAGGCATGATTTATCCTTGGTAAGTCCCTGATGATGGGTTTTGGACACGTTCTGTTGTTGGTGCCCAGAAATATCACCCAAAAGGACTCGAACTGATGGCCCTCTCCTCACCGATGTGAGCCTGTGCAGCCTGTGGTTCCCTGGGTTGCACTTTTGGATTCTTCCAAAGACGGGTGCACCACTTGCTTGTCCTCTCTCACAAGAGACCTCTGCCAATCCCATGACCTCTCAGAAAGGACATTCCGAAGAAATATTGATCTTCCCTGTGACGCCATTACAACTATTCTCCCTCTTATACAGTGCAGTCAGTTTCTCTGATTGTTCATATACTTGTCCTGATACAGTGATGCCGTGGTTTAGCCTCAGACGGCAACAAAGAACCACGTGCCGCTCGCTCGTGCCTTCCAAACACAGGAAGAATCGTAAGAAAAGGCAAGACTCTTGGGTTGAGACAAAGGCAGTTTAATAGAACAGCAAAGGGAACAGGCAAACAACAACAACAACGGATAGGGGAATATACAAACGCGATTACGGAACCGCCGCTCGCCGCTTGCCGGCCGGACCCGGGCCGCCCCAGCCCGCTTTTAAGCAGCAACTTCCTGCCCCCTCCCCCGGCAGCTCAGGGTGGGCGTGGCTCACATGGCATGGAATACCAGGAAAAGTTAACCCTATCCCCACCGGAACCAGGACAAGTGACCATTTCTAAAGTCACCTTTTCAGATCCAGACTGTCTAGGCAAAGGCCCTTTCCATAATTCTTCAGTTTTCTTCTCCATTTCCTCTTTGTTCATTCAGATACCTCTCACCTATGCTGCTGCTTTCACCTTCAGAGACTGAACAGCTTGACTATCTTTCATCAGTCTAATGGTCTCCTTATCCAGATCTTTAATTATGTTTATATCTATCTTTTTTTATCTAACTACCTAAAATATTTCTCCTAAGATTATCCCTTGTAGAAAAGCAACCTCATTAGTGGTAGCTTGTACTTAGCGTGTGATTACAGAATACGATTTATTATTTATGAAAACGGATTGTGCTTTACTTCTCTGAAGAATGGGAAAAACTCTCCTGTGCCTGAGTGCAGCCATGTCTCTAAGGAGCTCAGGTGGGAGATGGTGCAATGGAGCTGTAACATCCAGCTGCAGAGATCAGTGGAGAAGTCTGGTGCAAGGAGCAGTGATTTAAGTCCCAGGTGGCCAATGTCAGAAATGGTGAGGCTGGGGAGGTGAGGAGCAAGGCTGTCCATGCAGCGATGGACGTCAAGGGACTACTTTTCCTTTCTGCCCAGACTTCCTGAGGAAACACTCTGCATCAGTAGCAATCAGAGAATGCTTCTATCACCTCTTCTTTAAAGTGAAAAGTAATAAAATATGTCCTTCAACATAAAAGATGCATCTTTGAAATCTTCCTACTTAATTACGCTATGAAACCTCTCTAATTAGCTGTACAAATCTTGAAGACTTGGAGAAAATTACAAAAGGAAAAATACCTTGTTAAGGCTTTCTGTCTTTTAATGAGCCCCATGGTGTATTTGCTGCTGAGTCCATAGACCTCAGATAAGGAGAGAAGGTTGAACAGAGTGCTCAAGAAATCAGAAGCCAAACTCAAAGTACCTGGAAGCGTTAATGAGCCCCACTGAGGGCCATTCCTGACAAAGCCTCCCCAGGGACTCGTTAGAGCAGATAGCTGGAGGCTGTGATTGCAGGTGGGCAAAGGCAGAGTGCAGGTGGCTGTAAAGCTGAAGAAACCCTTGGTTGGTTTGATGCAGCAGAAAGGCCAAGCCCTCAGCCCCAGGCCCTGGCAAGGCAGATCCTGTCCCTCACTTGTGGCCCAGGGCTCTTCCTGGGACAGAGGGATGTGAGGGGGAGCAATGACAAGTGTAGGAAAATTCTGTGATACCTCCTGGCCTCCCAGAGAAGGGGCGAGGATGAAACAGAGTCCTGAGGCTCAAAAGAATCACAGACGCATAGAATCAATTATGTTGGAAAGGATCTTTAACATCATTGAGTCCAACTGTAAACCTAACACTGCCAGGTCCACCACTAAACCACACCCCTGCATGCCACATCTTGTGGTGCTGTGCTCTCCCCCTTCCCTGCCCCTCTGGCTCCTGCTCAAGCCATAACCATCAGTGGGAGTTGTGATGAGTTGCACCTGGTCTTTGGGGGATGGCTGGTAACAGTCAAAACACTGTCTGGAGTGGGGGCCTAGATATTTTGTTCCCATGCGAATATGACGATAGGTCAATTCTCTTACTCTATAAACAGTGGACAGCCCAAGAGCCCTTGGAGCTCTCCTGCATGGCAGCGGCTGCATGACAGGACCTCCCCTTGAGTGGGGACGCTCGCTTAAGGTTCTTCTCCTCGAGGCTGAGAGATTCCTTGCCGCAACAGATTCTCGGTAAGTGACTAATAGAGTGCTAAACTTTGAAATCTTAGCTAAGGGATCTAAGGATTGATTGCGCATATAGAATCCTTTAGACATAAACCGTTGACCAAGTCTGGGACTAGGATTGGATCCAGCCGCAGCCAGACTCCTCTCTGAGAAGGAGTTTAGAAAGCAAGTTGAGCCTCATGACTCAACGGGAGGGTCTCCCTGAGAGCTTGTCTGACCCTGGCCTCTATGCAGTAAATAATCAGGTGTACCTTGTCATCGAATCTCGTAAAACACTGTCGCATTCACTGCTAACTTTGTTAAATCACTGTTTTCTATTAATAAATATTTCACTATTCATGACCAGGCACCTTGGCTCTGTCGGATGCCTTACCAGTGAGCCCAGAAACCTCAACCCAGGGAAGAGAAATGCTGAGACATTTCACTGTTGAGAAAGTAAAAGCTGGCAGAAGCCTTGGGACCATTAGTGTGGACGTCCCACCACCTACAGAAGAGTCCAGAAAGCTTCCAGGAAGAAGAGACCTCTGAGGCACCTAACACAGCCACAAGCCTCATCCTGCCCTAAAAAGGTATGCAGAAGGAAATGACTTCACACACACAGACCCCAGTTGTGAGCCTGCTGATGGCCAATCATGTGCCCAGGCCGCAGTGATCCCACAAGCAACCTCTAGCTGCTGGCATGTTCCATACGTGCTGGCGTGTTCCATACTGTGTGTTGCATTCATACTCACGCTGCTGGCATGTCCCGTACTTGGGACCTCACAAGAACCAAGGCCGGTCATCAACCCTCTGCTGGCCTAAGGGGTGCTCTGGAACACAGGGCTTCAAACACCTCTGACCTTGCTCATGGTCTCTCAGGTCCTCAGGCAGCAGCACCCTCACAACTGGCATTCAGGCCATACGCCTGCTGCGGGGCTATCAGGGACTCAGGCAGAAGTGCCCTCCCAAGCACCGAGCTCATCCATGAGGGTGGTGCTGGCCTATCGGGCACTCAGACAGCAGTGACCTCCAAAGCAGTATCAGAGAGATCTGCCTGTTTCTGGTCTATCAGAGATTCTGGCAGCACTGACCTCATAACCAACATCCACACCATGTGCCTGCTGCTGGCCTGTCAGGTACTCATGGAGAAACGACCTCGTAGGCACCAAACCCAGCCTTGAGCCTGGGGTTGGCCTGCCACCTGCAGAGACAGGGGTGACCCCAAAATGAGCATCCAAAGCAGATGCCCGCTGTTATAGCAGCAGTGACCTCACAATCAACATGCCAGACCTTGGCCTGCTGCTGGACTGGGGTTCTCAGGCAGAAGGGACCTCACAAGCATCTACTCTAATCATAAAGCTTTTTGCTGGACTGCCATGTCCTCACAGAATCCTGTAGATTGAAAGGGATCTTTGGAGATCATCTAGATCAATCCCCCTGCCCTAAAGGGAGTCAGCCAGAGCAGGTCACGTAAGAAGATGTCCAGGCTGGTTTTAAGTATCTCCACGAATGGACACTCCACAGCCTCTCAGGGCAGCCTGTGCCAGGGTCATGCGCCCTTGATGCCGAAACATGTTTTCCTGAGTTCAGTTGGAATTTCTTGGTTTTGAGGATTGGGGCCTAGCACATAAGCCCTGTGTGGGGACGGTGAGGGACATGGGCTTCTTCAACCTGGTGAACCTCCTCCAGTGAGGGTCGTCATCCAAAAGGGATAACCTCACTCGAAGTATGGGGGAGAGATGGGTGGGACAGGATAGATATAAACACATGGAAGGATTTTGCTGAAGAGATTATTAGCCTGCTGAAAGACCAGGACATTCTTCCAACTGCCTGAAGCTCAAAGCAGCACCTGGGTAGTTTAGAGGGATGTGACTGAGCGAGGAGTAAGTGACGGGGAAACTGGAGAGCAATGGGGAGGCTGGCCCTGCTGCCCCAGTAATGGTTCGATGGGCCCACCATGCTGGAACCGCATGGGACAGGTGTGCTCGAGGGTGGGGAGACATCCCCCCGGCAAAGTACCCTGGCAGCCCCCAGGGCTCTGTCCCCCTCAGCACGCCTGTTTTGGTGGCCTCCCCCAGTGCCTGGGCCACAGATGGTCTGTGTCCCCTCAGTGCCAGCCCCTCTCCCCAGGCCAGCACAAGAGTCCTGGTCCAGGCACAGAGCAGCCTGTCCAGAGTGGGGGCCTGCAGAAAGAGGTTTCTCCTTCTCAAGGATTCCTCCCTGCAAGCACAGAAATGCTCCCTTGCTCTTCTCCAGGGACACCCCCTCTCCCAGAGAGCCTTTCCCCAGGTGAGCGTGTCCAGGCTGGCCTGGCTGGACATTCCTGGTTCCCACCCCGTGCTCCCTGCAGGGCCCTGAGCTGGTGTTTCTGCTCTGCAGAGGGAGGGGGCTGTGGTGCCCTGAGGCCATGGGGTGACCCTGCACTGGCCATGCTGGTCGGGGTGAGGAGCAGAACTTGCCAGAAAGGGATCACTGCTGCTAAGCCCCCTTCCATCTTCCCTCATTGCTCAGTAGCCAAGGACAGGGCTTGGCAGGACCAAGGGGTGTCTTCAGTTTCACAAAGGGCAGGGAAGGGCTGCACTAGATCAATCCCGCAGGGTTTCCAGGACAGTGGACTGAACCATTGTTTAGTCTTATGTCCCTTTTGCCTGCTGCCTCCTGGCATTGCAGGGGCCTCGTTAGCCCATGGGCTCTTCAGGTTCACCTTTCCTTCAAGGACACTCCACCTTGGATGGTCAGTCATTTTATGAGGTGCCACTCCTTGCTCACCCAGACTCACATACTTTTCTGGGAGATCCCCTGAGCTCTGCTGGCAACTCCAAGTTCCTCTCTAGGACAGCATTGGCCATCAGCCGCACCACAAGTCGCCCAAAGAGCCAGCAGGGAAAACTATGCCTTGTTCTAAAGCTCTTTGGGAACCGCTTGAATTGTCCCACAGACCTGGGGGCTGCAGGCTTTCCTGCTGCTCAAAACCACCCTTTCCCTCTGGGCGCCGGGACAGACACAAAAATGGCCTATGGCTGGAGATGGGTCTCGGCCCAAAGAGCCATCAGGGAAAGCTATGCCTTGTTCTAAAGCTCTTTGGGAACCGCTTGCGTAGCCGCACAGACCTGGGGGCTGCGGGCCTTCCTGCTGACTTCAGCCTCAAAACCACCCTTTCCCACTTGGTGCCGCGCCAGGCACAAAAATGGCCATATGGCTGGAGATGGGACCCCCGCCCAAAGAGCCAGCAGGGAAAACTATGCCTTGTTCTAAAGCCCTTTGGGAACCGCTTGCGTAGCCCCACAGACCTGGGGGCTGCGGGCTTTCCTGCTGCCTTCAGCCTCGAAACCACCCTTTCCCACTTGGCGCCACACCAGGCAGAAAAATGGCCATACGGTTGGAGATGGGTCCCCTGCCCAAGGAGCCAGCAGGGAAAATAATGCCTTGTTCTAAAGCTCTTTGGGAACCGCTTGCGTAGCCCCACAGACCTGGGGGCTGCAGGCTTTCCTGCTGCCTTCAGCCGCAAAACTACCCTATCCCACTTTGCGCCGCTCCAGGCACAAAAATGGCCATACGGCTGGAGATGGGTCCCCCGCCCAAAGAGCCAGCAGGGAAAACTATGCCTTTGTCTAAAGCTCTTTGGGAACCGCTTGCATAGCCCCACAGACCTGGGGGCTGCAGGCTTTCCTGCTGCCTTCAGCCTCGACAACACCCTTTCCCACTTGGCGCCGCGCCAGGAGTAAAAATGGCCGTACGGCTGGAGATTGGTCCCACGCCCAAAGAGCCAGCAGGGAAAACTATGCCTTGTTCTAAAGCTCTTTGGGAACCACTTGCGTAGCCCCACAGACCTGGGAGCTGCGGGCCTTCCTGCTGCCTTCAGCCTCAAAGACACCCTTTCCCACTTGGTGCCACGCCAGGCCCAAAAATGGCCATACGGCTGGAGATGGGTCCCCCGCCCAAAGAGCCATCAGGGAAAACTATGCCTTGTTCTAAAGCTCTTTGGGAACCGCTTGCGTAGCCCCACAGACCTGGGGGCTGCAGACTTTGCTGCTTCCTTCAGCCTTGCCACCACCCTTTCCCACTTGGCGCCGCGCCAGGCACAAAAATGGCCATACGGCTGGAGATGGGTCCCCTGCCCAAGGAGCCAGCAGGGAAAACTATGCCTTGTTCTAAAGCTCTTTGGGAACAGCTTGTGTAGCCCCACAGACCTGGGGGCTGCGGGCTTTCCTGCTGCCTTCAGCCTCAAAACCACCCTTTACCACTGGGAACCGCGCCAGGCACAAAAATGGCCATACGGCTGGAGATGGGTCTCCCGCCCAAAGAGCCAGCAGGGAAAACTATGCCTTGTTCTAAAGCTCTTTGGGAACCGCTTGCGTAGCCCCACAGACCTGGGGGCCTGCAGGCTTTGCTGCTGCCTTCAGACTCGAAAACCACCATTTCCCACTTGGCGCCGCGCCAGGCACAAAAATGGCCATACGGCTGGAGATGGGTCCCCCGCCCAAAGAGCCAGCAGGGAAAACTATGCCTTGTTCTAAAGCTCTTTGGGAACCGCTTGCGTAGCCCCACAGACCTGGGGGCTGCGGGCTTTCCTGATGCCTTCAGCCTCAAAACCACCCTTTCCCTCTTGGCGCCGCGCCAGGCACAAAAATGGCCATACGGCTGGAGATGGGTCCCCCGCCCAAAGAGCCAGCAGGGAAAACTATGCCTTGTTCTAAAGCTCTTTGGGAACCGCTTGCGTAGCCCCACAGGCCTTGGGGCTGCAGGCTTTCCTGCTGCCTTCAGCCTCGACACCACCCTTTCCCACTTGGCGCCGCGCGAGGCACAAAAATGGCCATACGGCTGGAGATGGGTCCCCCGCCCAAGGAGCCAGCAGGGAAAACTATGCCTTGTTCTAAAGGTCTTTGGGAACCGCTTGAATTGTCCCACAGACCTGGGGGCTGCAGGCTTTCCTGCTGCCTTCAGCCTCAAAACCACCCTTTCCCTCTGGGCGCCGGGACAGACACAAAAATGGCCTATGGCTAGAGATGGGTCCCATGCCCAAAGAGCCAGCAGGGAAAACTATGCCTTGTTCTAAAGCTCTTTGGGAACCGCTTGCGTAGCCCCACAGACCTGGGGGCTGCGGGCTTTCCTGCTGCCTTCAGCCTCGACACCACCCTTTCCCACTTGGCGCCGCGCCAGGCACAAAAATGGCCATACGGTTAGAGGCTGGTACCCTGCCCAAGGAGCCAGCAGGGAAAACTATGCCTTGTTCTAAAGCTCTTTGGGAACTGCTCGTGTAGCCCCACAGACTTGGGGGCTGCGGGCTTTCCTGCTGCCTTCAGCCTCGAAACCACCCTTTCCCACTTGGCGCCGCGCTAGGCACAAAAATGGCCTATGGCTGGACATGGGTCTCCCGCCCAAAGAGCCATCAGGGAAAACTATGCCTTGTTCTAAAGGTCTTTGGGAACCGCTTGCGTTGTCCCACAGACCTGGGGGCTGCAGGCTTTCCTGCTGCCTTCAGCCTCGACACCACCCTTTCCTACTTGGCGCTGCGCCAAGCACAAAAATGGACATATGGATGGAGATGGGTCCCCCGCCCAAAGAGCCAGCAGGGAAAACTATGCCTTGTTCTAAAGCTCTTTGGGAACCGCTTGCGTAGCCCCACAGACCTGGGGGCTGCAGGCTTTCCTGCTGCCTTCAGCCTCAAAACCACCCTTTCCCACTTGGCGCCGCGCCAGGCACAAAAATGGCCATACGGCTGGAGATTGTTACCCTGCCCAAGGAGCCAGCAGGGAAAACTATGCCTTGTTCTAAAGCTCTTTGGGAACCGCTTGCGTAGCCCCACAGACTTGGGGGCTGCGGGCTTTGCTGCTGCCTTCAGCCTCGACACCACCCTTTCCCACTTGGCGCCGCGCCAGGCACAAAAATGGCCATACGGCTGGAGGCTGGTACCCTGCCCAAGGAGCCAGCAGGGAAAACTATGCCTTGTTCTAAAGCTCTTTGGGAACCGCTTGCGTAGCCCCACAGACTTGGGGGCTGCGGGCTTTCCTGCTGCCTTCAGCCTCGACACCACCCTTTCCCACTTGGCGCTGCGCCAAGCACAAAAATGGACATATGGATGGAGATGGATCCCCCGCCCAAACAGCCAGCAGGGAAAACTGTGCCTTGTTCTAAAGCTCTTTGGGAACCGCTTGCGTTGTCCCACAGACCTGGGGGCTGCGGGCTTTCCTGCTGCCTTCAGCCTCGACACCACCCTTTCCCACTTGGCGCCGCGCCAGGCACAAAAATGGCCATACGGATGGAGATGGGTCCCCCGCCCAAAGAGCCAGCAGGGAAAACTATGCCTTGTTCTAAAGCTCTTTGGGAACCGCTTGAATTGTCCCACAGACCTGGGGGCTGCAGGCTTTCCTGCTGCCTTCAGCCTCAAAACCACCCTTTCCCACTTGGCGCCGCGCCAGGCACAAAAATGGCCATACGGCTGGAGATGGGTCCCCCGCCCAAAGAGCCAGCAGGGAAAACTATGCCTTGTTCTAAAGCTCTTTGGGAACCGCTTGAATTGTCCCACAGACCTGGGGGCTGCAGGCTTTCCTGCTGCCATCAGCCTCAAAACCACCCTTTCCCTCTGGGCGCCAGGACAGACACAAAAATGGCCTATGGCTAGAGATGGATCCCCCGCCCAAACAGCCAGCAGGGAAAACTGTGCCTTGTTCTAAAGCTCTTTGGGAACCGCTTGCGTAGCCCCACAGACCTGGGGGCTGCGGGCTTTCCTGCTGCCTTCAGCCTCGACACCACCCTTTCCCACTTGGCGCCGCGCCAGGCACAAAAATGGCCATACGGATGGAGATGGGTCCCCCGCCCAAAGAGCCAGCAGGGAAAACTATGCCTTGTTCTAAAGCTCTTTGGGAACCGCTTGAATTGTCCCACAGACCTGGGGGCTGCAGGCTTTCCTGCTGCCTTCAGCCTCAAAACCACCCTTTCCCACTTGGCGCCGCGCCAGGCACAAAAATGGCCATACGGCTGGAGATGGGTCCCCCGCCCAAAGAGCCAGCAGGGAAAACTATGCCTTGTTCTAAAGCTCTTTGGGAACCGCTTGAATTGTCCCACAGACCTGGGGGCTGCGGGCTTTCCTGCTGCCTTCAGCCTCAAAACCACCCTTTCCCACTTGGCGCCGCGCCAGGCACAAAAATGGCCATACGGCTGGAGATTGTTACCCTGCCCAAGGAGCCAGCAGGGAAAACTATGCCTTGTTCTAAAGCTCTTTGGGAACCGCTTGCGTAGCCCCACAGACTTGGGGGCTGCGGGCTTTGCTGCTGCCTTCAGCCTCGACACCACCCTTTCCCACTTGGCGCCGCGCCAGGCACAAAAATGGCCATACGGCTGGACATGGGTGCCACGCCCAAAGAGCCAGCAGGGAAAACTATGCCTTGTTCTAAAGCTCTTTGGGAACCGCTTGTGCTGTCCCACAGATCTGGGGGCTGCGGGCTTTCCTGCTGCCTTCAGCCTCAAAACCACCTTTTCCCTCTGGGCACCACGCCAGGCACAAAAATGGCCATATGGCTGGAGATGGGTCCCCCGCCCAAAGAGCCAGCAGGGAAAACTATGCCTTGTTCTAAAGCTCTTTGGGAACTGCTTGCGTAGCCCCACAGACCTGGGGGCTGCGGGCTTTCCTGCTGCCTTCAGCCTCGAAACCACCCTTTCCCACTTGGCGCCGCGCTAGGCACAAAAATGGACATATGGCTGGAGATGGGTCCCCCGCCCAAGGAGCCAGCAGGGAAAACTATGCCTTGTTCTAAAGCTCTTTGGGAACCGCTTGCGTAGCCCCACAGACCTGGGGGCTGCAGGCTTTCCTGCTGCCTTCAGCCTCAAAACCACCTTTTCCCTCTGGGCACCACGCCAGGCACAAAAATGGCCATACGGCTGGAGATGAGTCCCCTGCCCAAAGAGCCAGCAGGGAAAACTATGCCTTGTTCTAAAGCTCTTTGGGAACCGCTTGCGTAGCCCCACAGACCTGGGAGCTGCGGGCCTCCCTGCTGACTTCAGCCTCAAAGCCACCCTTTCCCACTTGGTGCCGCGCCAGGCACAAAAATGGCCATACGGCTGGACATGTGTGCCACGCCCAAAGAGCCAGCAGGGAAAACTATGCCTTGTTCTAAAGCTCTTTGGGAACCGCTTGTGTAGCCCCACAGACTTGGGGGCTGCGGGCTTTCCTGCTGCCTTCAGCCTCGACACCAGCCTTTCCCACTTGGCGCTGCGCCAAGCACAAAAATGGACATACGGATGGAGATGGATCCCCCACCCAAACAGCTAGCAGGGAAAACTAAGCCTTGTTCTAAAGCTCTTTGGGAACCGCTTGCGTAGCCCCACAGACCTGGGGGCTGCAGGCTTTCCTGCTAGCTTCAGCCTCGACACCACCCTTTCCCACTTGGTGCCACGCCAGGCACAAAAATGGCCATACGGCTGGATATGGGTCCCCCGCCCAAGGAGCCAGCAGGGAAAACTATGCCTTGTTCTAAAGCTCTTTGGGAACCGCTTGCGTAGCCCACAGACCTGGGGGCTGCGGGCTTTCCTGCTGCCTTCAGCCTCGACACCACCCTTTCCCACTTGGCGCCGCGCCAGGCACAAAAATGGCCATACGGTTGGAGATGGGTCCCCCGCCCAAAGAGCCAGCAGGGAAAACTATGCCTTGTTCTAAAGCTCTTTGGGAACCGCTTGCGTAGCCCCACAGACCTGGGGGCTGCAGGCTTTCCTGCTAGCTTCAGCCTCGACACCACGCTTTCCCACTTGGTGCCACGCCAGGCACAAAAATGGCCATATGGCTGGAGATGGGTCCCCCGCCCAAAGAGCCAGCAGGGAAAACTATGCCTTGTTCTAAAGCTCTTTGGGAACCGCTTGCGTAGCCCCACAGACCTGGGGGCTGCAGGCTTTCCTGCTAGCTTCAGCCTCGACACCACGCTTTCCCACTTGGTGCCACGCCAGGCACAAAAATGGCCATATGGCTGGAGATGGGTCCCCCGCCCAAAGAGCCAGCAGGGAAAACTATGCCTTGTTCTAAAGCTCTTTGGGAACTGCTTGCGTAGCCCCACAGACCTGGGGGCTGCGGGCTTTCCTGCTGCCTTCAGCCTCGACACCACCCTTTCCCACTTGGCGCCGCGCTAGGCACAAAAATGGCCATACGGCTGGAGATGGGTCCCCCGCCCAAAGAGTCAGCAGGGAAAACTATGCCTTGTTCTAAGGCTCTTTGGGAACCGCTTGCATAGCCCCACAGACCTGGGGGCTGCAGGCTTTCCTGCTGCCTTCAGCCTCAAAACCACCCTTTCCCACTGGGCACCGCGCCAGGCACAAAAATGGCCATATGGCTGGAGATGGGTCCCCCGCCCAAAGAGCCATCAGGGAAAACTATGCCTTGTTCTAAAGCTCTTTGGGAACCGCTTGCGTAGCCCCACAGACCTGGGGGCTGCAGGCTTTCCTGCTGCCTTCAGCCTCAAAACCACCTTTTCCCTCTGGGCACCACGCCAGGCACAAAAATGGCCATACGGCTGGAGATGAGTCCCCTGCCCAAAGAGCCAGCAGGGAAAACTATGCCTTGTTCTAAAGCTCTTTGGGAACCGCTTGCGTAGCCCCACAGACCTGGGAGCTGCGGGCCTCCCTGCTGACTTCAGCCTCAAAGCCACCCTTTCCCACTTGGTGCCGCGCCAGGCACAAAAATGGCCATACGGCTGGACATGTGTGCCACGCCCAAAGAGCCAGCAGGGAAAACTATGCCTTGTTCTAAAGCTCTTTGGGAACCGCTTGTGTAGCCCCACAGACTTGGGGGCTGCGGGCTTTCCTGCTGCCTTCAGCCTCGACACCAGCCTTTCCCACTTGGCGCTGCGCCAAGCACAAAAATGGACATACGGATGGAGATGGATCCCCCACCCAAACAGCTAGCAGGGAAAACTAAGCCTTGTTCTAAAGCTCTTTGGGAACCGCTTGCGTAGCCCCACAGACCTGGGGGCTGCAGGCTTTCCTGCTAGCTTCAGCCTCGACACCACCCTTTCCCACTTGGTGCCACGCCAGGCACAAAAATGGCCATACGGCTGGATATGGGTCCCCCGCCCAAGGAGCCAGCAGGGAAAACTATGCCTTGTTCTAAAGCTCTTTGGGAACCGCTTGCGTAGCCCACAGACCTGGGGGCTGCGGGCTTTCCTGCTGCCTTCAGCCTCGACACCACCCTTTCCCACTTGGCGCCGCGCCAGGCACAAAAATGGCCATACGGTTGGAGATGGGTCCCCCGCCCAAAGAGCCAGCAGGGAAAACTATGCCTTGTTCTAAAGCTCTTTGGGAACCGCTTGCGTAGCCCCACAGACCTGGGGGCTGCGGGCTTTCCTGCTGCCTTCAGCCTCGACACCACCCTTTCCCACTTGGCGCCGCGCCAGGCACAAAAATGGCCATACGGCTGGAGATGGGTCCCCCGCCCAAAGAGCCAGCAGGGAAAACTATGCCTTGTTCTAAAGCTCTTTGGGAACCGCTTGCGTAGCCCCACAGACCTGGGGGCTGCAGGCTTTCCTGCTGCCTTCAGCCTCAAAACCACCCTTTCCCTCTGGGCGCCGGGACAGACACAAAAATGGCCTATGGCTAGAGATGGGTCCCATGCCCAAAGAGCCAGCAGGGAAAACTATGCCTTGTTCTAAAGCTCTTTGGGAACCGCTTGCGTAGCCCCACAGACCTGGGGGCTGCGGGCTTTCCTGCTGCCTTCAGCCTCGACACCACCCTTTCCCACTTGGCGCCGCGCTAGGCACAAAAATGGCCTATGGCTGGACATGGGTCTCCCGCCCAAAGAGACATCAGGGAAAACTATGCCTTGTTCTAAAGCTCTTTGGGAACCGCTTGCGTAGCCCCACAGACCTGGGGGCTGCGGGCTTTCCTGCTGCCTTCAGCCTCAAAACAACCCTTTCCCTCTGGGCGCCGGGACATACACAAAAATGGCCATACGGCTGGAGATGGGTCTCCCGCCCAAAGAGCCAGCAGGGAAAACTATGCCTTGTTCTAAAGCTCTTTGGGAACCGCTTGCGTAGCCCCACAGACCTGGGGGCTGCGGGCTTTGCTGCTGCCTTCAGCCTCAAAACCACCCTTTCCCACTTGGCGCCGCGCCAGGCACAAAAATGGCCATACGGCTGGAGATTGTTACCCTGCCCAAGGAGCCAGCAGGGAAAACTATGCCTTGTTCTAAAGCTCTTTGGGAACCGCTTGCGTAGCCCCACAGACTTGGGGGCTGCGGGCTTTGCTGCTGCCTTCATCCTCGACACCACCCTTTCCCACTTGGCGCCGCGCCAGGCACAAAAATGGCCATACGGCTGGAGGCTGGTACCCTGCCCAAGGAGCCAGCAGGGAAAACTATGCCTTGTTCTAAAGCTCTTTGGGAACTGCTCGTGTAGCCCCACAGACTTGGGGGCTGCGGGCTTTCCTGCTGCCTTCAGCCTCGAAACCACCCTTTCCCACTTGGCGCCGCGCTAGGCACAAAAATGGCCTATGGCTGGACATGGGTCTCCCGCCCAAAGAGCCATCAGGGAAAACTATGCCTTGTTCTAAAGCTCTTTGGGAACTGCTTGCGTAGCCCCACAGACCTGGGGGCTGCGGGCTTTCCTGCTGCCTTCAGCCTCGACACCAGCCTTTCCCACTTGGCGCTGCGCCAAGCACAAAAATGGACATATGGATGGAGATGGATCCCCCGCCCAAACAGCCAGCAGGGAAAACTGTGCCTTGTTCTAAAGCTCTTTGGGAACCGCTTGCGTAGCCCCACAGACCTGGGGGCTGCGGGCTTTCCTGCTGCCTTCAGCCTCGACACCACCCTTTCCTACTTGGCGCCGCGCCAGGCACAAAAATGGCCATACGGATGGAGATGGGTCCCCCGCCCAAAGAGCCAGCAGGGAAAACTATGCCTTGTTCTAAAGCTCTTTGGGAACCGCTTGAATTGTCCCACAGACCTGGGGGCTGCAGGCTTTCCTGCTGCCTTCAGCCTCAAAACCACCCTTTCCCACTTGGCGCCGCGCCAGGCACAAAAATGGCCATACGGCTGGAGATGGGTCCCCCGCCCAAAGAGCCAGCAGGGAAAACTATGCCTTGTTCTAAAGCTCTTTGGGAACCGCTTGAATTGTCCCACAGACCTGGGGGCTGCAGGCTTTCCTGCTGCCATCAGCCTCAAAACCACCCTTTCCCTCTGGGCGCCGGGACAGACACAAAAATGGCCTATGGCTAGAGATGGGTCCCATGCCCAAAGAGCCAGCAGGGAAAACTATGCCTTGTTCTAAAGCTCTTTGGGAACCGCTTGCGTAGCCCCACAGACTTGGGGGCTGCGGGCTTTGCTGCTGCCTTCAGCCTCGACACCACCCTTTCCCACTTGGCGCTGCGCCAAGCACAAAAATGGACATATGGATGGAGATGGATCCCCCGCCCAAACAGCCAGCAGGGAAAACTGTGCCTTTTTCTAAAGCTCTTTGGGAACCGCTTTCGTAGCCCCACAGACCTGGGGGCTGCGGGCTTTCCTGCTGCCTTCAGCCTCGACACCACCCTTTCCCACTTGGCGCCGCGCCAGGCACAAAAATGGCAATACGGATGGAGATGGGTCCCCCGCCCAAAGAGCCAGCAGGGAAAACTATGCCTTGTTCTAAAGCTCTTTGGGAACCGCTTGAATTGTCCCACAGACCTGGGGGCTGCAGGCTTTCCTGCTGCCTTCAGCCTCAAAACCACCCTTTCCCACTTGGCGCCGCGCCAGGCACAAAAATGGCCATACGGCTGGACATGGGTCCCCCGCCCAAAGAGCCAGCAGGGAAAACTATGCCTTGTTCTAAAGCTCTTTGGGAACCGCTTGAATTGTCCCACAGACCTGGGGGCTGCGGGCTTTGCTGCTGCCTTCAGCCTCAAAACCACCCTTTCCCACTTGGCGCCGCGCCAGGCACAAAAATGGCCATACGGCTGGAGATTGTTACCCTGCCCAAGGAGCCAGCAGGGAAAACTATGCCTTGTTCTAAAGCTCTTTGGGAACCGCTTGCGTAGCCCCACAGACTTGGGGGCTGCGGGCTTTGCTGCTGCCTTCAGCCTCGACACCACCCTTTCCCACTTGGCGCCGCGCCAGGCACAAAAATGGCCATACGGCTGGACATGGGTGCCACGCCCAAAGAGCCAGCAGGGAAAACTATGCCTTGTTCTAAAGCTCTTTGGGAACCGCTTGTGCTGTCCCACAGATCTGGGGGCTGCGGGCTTTCCTGCTGCCTTCAGCCTCAAAACCACCTTTTCCCTCTGGGCACCACGCCATGCACAAAAATGGCCATATGGCTGGAGATGGGTCCCCCGCCCAAAGAGCCAGCAGGGAAAACTATGCCTTGTTCTAAAGCTCTTTGGGAACTGCTTGCGTAGCCCCACAGACCTGGGGGCTGCGGGCTTTCCTGCTGCCTTCAGCCTCGAAACCACCCTTTCCCACTTGGCGACGCGCTAGGCACAAAAATGGACATACGGCTGGAGATGGGTCCCCCGCCCAAAGAGTCAGCAGGGAAAACTATGCCTTGTTCTAAGGCTCTTTGGGAACCGCTTGCATAGCCCCACAGACCTGGGGGCTGCAGGCTTTCCTGCTGCCTTCAGCCTCAAAACCACCCTTACCCACTGGGCACCGCGCCAGGCACAAAAATGGCCATATGGCTGGAGATGGGTCCCCCGCCCAAGGAGCCAGCAGGGAAAACTATGCCTTGTTCTAAAGCTCTTTGGGAACCGCTTGCGTAGCCCCACAGACCTGGGGGCTGCAGGCTTTCCTGCTGCCTTCAGCCTCAAAACCACCTTTTCCCTCTGGGCACCACGCCAGGCACAAAAATGGCCATACGGCTGGAGATGAGTCCCCCGCCGAAGGAGCCAGCAGGGAAAACTATGCCTTGTTCTAAAGCTCTTTGGGAACCGCTTGCGTAGCCCCACAGACCTGGGAGCTGCGGGCCTCCCTGCTGACTTCAGCCTCAAAGCCACCCTTTCCCACTTGGTGCCGCGCCAGGCACAAAAATGGCCATACGGCTGGAGATGTGTGCCACGCCCAAAGAGCCAGCAGGGAAAACTATGCCTTGTTCTAAAGCTCTTTGGGAACCGCTTGTGTAGCCCCACAGACTTGGGGGCTGCGGGCTTTCCTACTGCCTTCAGCCTCGACACCAGCCTTTCCCACTTGGCGCTGCGCCAAGCACAAAAATGGACATATGGATGGAGATGGATCCCCCACCCAAACAGCTAGCAGGGAAAACTATGCCTTGTTCTAAAGCTCTTTGGGAACTGCTTGCGTAGCCCCACAGACCTGGGGGCTGCGGACTTTCCTGCTGCCTTCAGCCTCGACACCACCCTTTCCCACTTGGCGCCGCGCTAGGCACAAAAATGGCCATACGGCTGGAGATGGGTCCCCCGCCCAAAGAGTCAGCAGGGAAAACTATGCCTTGTTCTAAGGCTCTTTGGGAACCGCTTGCATAGCCCCACAGACCTGGGGGCTGCAGGCTTTCCTGCTGCCTTCAGCCTCAAAACCACCCTTTCCCACTGGGCACCGCGCCAGGCACAAAAATGGCCATATGGCTGGAGATGGGTCCCCCGCCCAAGGAGCCAGCAGGGAAAACTATGCCTTGTTCTAAAGCTCTTTGGGAACCGCTTGCGTAGCCCCACAGACCTGGGGGCTGCAGGCTTTCCTGCTGCCTTCAGCCTCAAAACCACCTTTTCCCTCTGGGCACCACGCCAGGCACAAAAATGGCCATACGGCTGGAGATGAGTCCCCTGCCCAAAGAGCCAGCAGGGAAAACTATGCCTTGTTCTAAAGCTCTTTGGGAACCGCTTGCGTAGCCCCACAGACCTGGGAGCTGCGGGCCTCCCTGCTGACTTCAGCCTCAAAGCCACCCTTTCCCACTTGGTGCCGCGCCAGGCACAAAAATGGCCATACGGCTGGACATGTGTGCCACGCCCAAAGAGCCAGCAGGGAAAACTATGCCTTGTTCTAAAGCTCTTTGGGAACCGCTTGTGTAGCCCCACAGACTTGGGGGCTGCGGGCTTTCCTGCTGCCTTCAGCCTCGACACCACCCTTTCCCACTTGGCGCTGCGCCAAGCACAAAAATGGACATACGGATGGAGATGGATCCCCCACCCAAACAGCTAGCAGGGAAAACTAAGCCTTGTTCTAAAGCTCTTTGGGAACCGCTTGCGTAGCCCCACAGACCTGGGGGCTGCAGGCTTTCCTGCTAGCTTCAGCCTCGACACCACCCTTTCCCACTTGCTGCCACGCCAGGCACAAAAATGGCCATACGGCTGGATATGGGTCCCCCGCCCAAGGAGCCAGCAGGGAAAACTATGCCTTGTTCTAAAGCTCTTTGGGAACCGCTTGCGTAGCCCACAGACCTGGGGGCTGCGGGCTTTCCTGCTGCCTTCAGCCTCGACACCACCCTTTCCCACTTGGCGCCGCGCCAGGCACAAAAATGGCCATACGGTTGGAGATGGGTCCCCCGCCCAAAGAGCCAGCAGGGAAAACTATGCCTTGTTCTAAAGCTCTTTGGGAACCGCTTGCGTAGCCCCACAGACCTGGGGGCTGCGGGCTTTCCTGCTGCCTTCAGCCTCGACACCACCCTTTCCCACTTGGCGCCGCGCCAGGCACAAAAATGGCCATACGGATGGAGATGGGTCCCCTGCCCAAAGAGCCAGCAGGGAAAACTATGCCTTGTTCTAAAGCTCTTTGGGAACCGCTTGAATTGTCCCACAGACCTGGGGGCTGCAGGCTTTCCTGCTGCCTTCAGCCTCAAAACCACCCTTTCCCACTTGGCGCCGCGCCAGGCACAAAAATGGCCATACGGCTGGAGATGGGTCCCCCGCCCAAAGAGCCAGCAGGGAAAACTATGCCTTGTTCTAAAGCTCTTTGGGAACCGCTTGCGTAGCCCCACAGACCTGGGGGCTGCAGGCTTTCCTGCTGCCTTCAGCCTCAAAACCACCCTTTCCCTCTGGGCGCCGGGACAGACACAAAAATGGCCTATGGCTAGAGATGGGTCCCATGCCCAAAGAGCCAGCAGGGAAAACTATGCCTTGTTCTAAAGCTCTTTGGGAACCGCTTGCGTAGCCCCACAGACCTGGGGGCTGCGGGCTTTGCTGCTGCCTTCAGCCTCGAAACCACCCTTTCCCACTTGGCGCCGCGCTAGGCACAAAAATGGCCTATGGCTGGACATGGGTCTCCCGCCCAAAGAGACATCAGGGAAAACTATGCCTTGTTCTAAAGCTCTTTGGGAACCGCTTGCGTAGCCCCACAGACCTGGGGGCTGCGGGCTTTCCTGCTGCCTTCAGCCTCAAAACAACCCTTTCCCTCTGGGCGCCGGGACATACACAAAAATGGCCATACGGCTGGAGATGGGTCTCCCGCCCAAAGAGCCAGCAGGGAAAACTATGCCTTGTTCTAAAGCTCTTTGGGAACCGCTTGCGTAGCCCCACAGACCTGGGGGCTGCGGGCTTTGCTGCTGCCTTCAGCCTCAAAACCACCCTTTCCCACTTGGCGCCGCGCCAGGCACAAAAATGGCCATACGGCTGGAGATTGTTACCCTGCCCAAGGAGCCAGCAGGGAAAACTATGCCTTGTTCTAAAGCTCTTTGGGAACCGCTTGCGTAGCCCCACAGACTTGGGGGCTGCGGGCTTTCCTGCTGCCTTCATCCTCGACACCACCCTTTCCCACTTGGCGCCGCGCCAGGCACAAAAATGGCCATACGGCTGGAGGCTGGTACCCTGCCCAAGGAGCCAGCAGGGAAAACTATGCCTTGTTCTAAAGCTCTTTGGGAACTGCTCGTGTAGCCCCACAGACTTGGGGGCTGCGGGCTTTCCTGCTGCCTTCAGCCTCGAAACCACCCTTTCCCACTTGGCGCCGCGCTAGGCACAAAAATGGCCTATGGCTGGACATGGGTCTCCCGCCCAAAGAGCCATCAGGGAAAACTATGCCTTGTTCTAAAGCTCTTTGGGAACTGCTTGCGTAGCCCCACAGACCTGGGGGCTGCGGGCTTTCCTGCTGCCTTCAGCCTCGACACCAGCCTTTCCCACTTGGCGCTGCGCCAAGCACAAAAATGGACATATGGATGGAGATGGATCCCCCGCCCAAACAGCCAGCAGGGAAAACTGTGCCTTGTTCTAAAGCTCTTTGGGAACCGCTTGCGTAGCCCCACAGACCTGGGGGCTGCGGGCTTTCCTGCTGCCTTCAGCCTCGACACCACCCTTTCCCACTTGGCGCCGCGCCAGGCACAAAAATGGCCATACGGATGGAGATGGGTCCCCCGCCCAAAGAGCCAGCAGGGAAAACTATGCCTTGTTCTAAAGCTCTTTGGGAACCGCTTGAATTGTCCCACAGACCTGGGGGCTGCAGGCTTTCCTGCTGCCTTCAGCCTCAAAACCACCCTTTCCCACTTGGCGCCGCGCCAGGCACAAAAATGGCCATACGGCTGGAGATGGGTCCCCCGCCTAAAGAGCCAGCAGGGAAAACTATGCCTTGTTCTAAAGCTCTTTGGGAACCGCTTGAATTGTCCCACAGACCTGGGGGCTGCAGGCTTTCCTGCTGCCATCAGCCTCAAAACCACCCTTTCCCTCTGGGCGCCGGGACAGACACAAAAATGGCCTATGGCTAGAGATGGGTCCCATGCCCAAAGAGCCAGCAGGGAAAACTATGCCTTGTTCTAAAGCTCTTTGGGAACCGCTTGCGTAGCCCCACAGACCTGGGGGCTGCGGGCTTTCCTGCTGCCTTCAGCCTCGACACCACCCTTTCCCACTTGGCGCCGCGCCAGGCACAAAAATGGCCATACGGATGGAGATGGGTCCCCCGCCCAAAGAGCCAGCAGGGAAAACTATGCCTTGTTCTAAAGCTCTTTGGGAACCGCTTGAATTGTCCCACAGACCTGGGGGCTGCAGGCTTTCCTGCTGCCTTCAGCCTCAAAACCACCCTTTCCCACTTGGCGCCGCGCCAGGCACAAAAATGGCCATACGGCTGGAGATGGGTCCCCCGCCCAAAGAGCCAGCAGGGAAAACTATGCCTTGTTCTAAAGCTCTTTGTGAACCGCTTGCGTAGCCCCACAGACTTGGGGGCTGCGGGCTTTGCTGCTGCCTTCAGCCTCGACACCACCCTTTCCCACTTGGCGCCGCGCCAGGCACAAAAATGGCCATACGGCTGGACATGGGTGCCACGCCCAAAGAGCCAGCAGGGAAAACTATGCCTTGTTCTAAAGCTCTTTGGGAACCGCTTGTGCTGTCCCACAGATCTGGGGGCTGCGGGCTTTCCTGCTGCCTTCAGCCTCAAAACCACCCTTTCCCACTTGGTGCCGCGCCAGGCACAAAAATGGCCATACGGCTGGAGATGAGTCCCCCGCCCAAGGAGCCAGCAGGGAAAACTATGCCTTGTTCTAAAGCTCTTTGGGAACCGCTTGCGTAGCCCCACAGACCTGGGAGCTGCGGGCCTCCCTGCTGACTTCAGCCTCAAAGCCACCCTTTCCCACTTGGTGCCGCGCCAGGCACAAAAATGGCCATACGGCTGGAGATGTGTGCCACGCCCAAAGAGCCAGCAGGGAAAACTATGCCTTGTTCTAAAGCTCTTTGGGAACCGCTTGTGTATCCCCACAGACTTGGGGGCTGCGGGCTTTCCTACTGCCTTCAGCCTCGACACCAGCCTTTCCCACTTGGCGCTGCGCCAAGCACAAAAATGGACATATGGATGGAGATGGATCCCCCACCCAAACAGCTAGCAGGGAAAACTAAGCCTTGTTCTAAAGCTCTTTGGGAACCGTTTGCGTAGCCCCACAGACCTGGGGGCTGCAGGCTTTCCTGCTAGCTTCAGCCTCGACACCACCCTTTCCCACTTGGTGCCACGCCAGGCACAATAATGGCCATATGGCTGGAGATGGGTCCCCCGCCCAAAGAGCCAGCAGGGAAAACTATGCCTTGTTCTAAAGCTCTTTGGGAACTGCTTGCGTAGCCCCACAGACCTGGGGGCTGCGGGCTTTCCTGCTGCCTTCAGCCTCGACACCACCCTTTCCCACTTGGCGCCGCGCTAGGCACAAAAATGGCCATACGGCTGGAGATGGGTCCCCCGCCCAAAGAGTCAGCAGGGAAAACTATGCCTTGTTCTAAGGCTCTTTGGGAACCGCTTGCATAGCCCCACAGACCTGGGGGCTGCAGGCTTTCCTGCTGCCTTCAGCCTCAAAACCACCCTTTCCCACTGGGCACCGCGCCAGGCACAAAAAAGGCCATATGGCTGGAGATGGGTCCCCCGCCCAAGGAGCCAGCAGGGAAAACTATGCCTTGTTCTAAAGCTCTTTGGGAACCGCTTGCGTAGCCCCACAGACCTGGGGGCTGCAGGCTTTCCTGCTGCCTTCAGCCTCAAAACCACCTTTTCCCTCTGGGCACCACGCCAGGCACAAAAATGGCCATACGGCTGGAGATGAGTCCCCCGCCCAAAGAGCCAGCAGGGAAAACTATGCCTTGTTCTAAAGCTCTTTGGGAACCGCTTGCGTAGCCCCACAGACCTGGGAGCTGCGGGCCTCCCTGCTGACTTCAGCCTCAAAGCCACCCTTTCCCACTTGGTGCCGCGCCAGGCACAAAAATGGCCATACGGCTGGACATGTGTGCCACGCCCAAAGAGCCAGCAGGGAAAACTATGCCTTGTTCTAAAGCTCTTTGGGAACCGCTTGCGTAGCCCTACAGACTTGGGGGCTGCGGGCTTTCCTGCTGCCTTCAGCCTCGACACCAGCCTTTCCCACTTGGCGCTGCGCCAAGCACAAAAATGGACATACGGATGGAGATGGATCCCCCACCCAAACAGCTAGCAGGGAAAACTAAGCCTTGTTCTAAAGCTCTTTGGGAACCGCTTGCGTAGCCCCACAGACCTGGGGGCTGCAGGCTTTTCTGCTAGCTTCAGCCTCGACACCACCCTTTCCCACTTGGTGCCACGCCAGGCACAAAAATGGCCATTCGGCTGGAGATGGGTCCCCCGCCCAAGGAGCCAGCAGGGAAAACTATGCCTTGTTCTAAAGCTCTTTGGGAACCGCTTGCGTAGCCCACAGACCTGGGGGCTGCGGGCTTTCCTGCTGCCTTCAGCCTCAAATCCACCCTTTCCCACTTTGCGCCGCGCCAGGCACAAAAATGGCCATACGGCAGGCAATGGGTCCCCCGCCCAAAGAGCCAGCAGGGAAAACTATGCCTTGTTCTAAAGCTCTTTGGGAACCGCTTGCGTAGCCCCACAGACCTGGGGGCTGCGGGCTTTCCTGCTGCCTTCAGCCTCGACACCACCCTTTCCCATTTGGCGCCGCGCCAGGCACAAAAATGGCCATACGGATGGAGATGGGTCCCCCGCCCAAAGAGCCAGCAGGGAAAACTATGCCTTGTTCTAAAGCTCTTTGGGAACCGCTTGAATTGTCGCACAGACCTGGGGGCTGCAGGCTTTCCTGCTGCCTTCAGCCTCAAAACCACCCTTTCCCACTTGGCGCCGCGCCAGGCACAAAAATGGCCATACGGCTGGAGATGGGTCCCCCGCCCAAAGAGCCAGCAGGGAAAACTATGCCTTGTTCTAAAGCTCTTTGGGAACCGCTTGCGTAGCCCCACAGACCTGGGGGCTGCAGGCTTTCCTGCTGCCTTCAGCCTCAAAACCACCCTTTCCCTCTGGGCGCCGGGACAGACACAAAAATGGCCTATGGCTAGAGATGGGTCCCATGCCCAAAGAGCCAGCAGGGAAAACTATGCCTTGTTCTAAAGCTCTTTGGGAACCGCTTGCGTAGCCCCACAGACCTGGGGGCTGCGGGCTTTGCTGCTGCCTTCAGCCTCAAAACCACCCTTTCCCACTTGGCGCCGCGCCAGGCACAAAAATGGCCATACGGCTGGAGATTGTTACCCTGCCCAAGGAGCCAGCAGGGAAAACTATGCCTTGTTCTAAAGCTCTTTGGGAACCGCTTGCGTAGCCCCACAGACTTGGGGGCTGCGGGCTTTGCTGCTGCCTTCAGCCTCGACACCAACCTTTCCCACTTGGCGCCGCGCCAGGCACAAAAATGGCCATACAGCTGGAGGCTGGTACCCTGCCCAAGGAGCCAGCAGGGAAAACTATGCCTTGTTCTAAAGCTCTTTGGGAACTGCTCGTGTAGCCCCACAGACTTGGGGGCTGCGGGCTTTCCTGCTGCCTTCAGCCTCGAAACCACCCTTTCCCACTTGGCGCCTCGCTAGGCACAAAAATGGCCTATGGCTGGACATGGGTCCCCCGCCCAAAGAGCCATCAGGGAAAACTATGCCTTGTTCTAAAGCTCTTTGGGAACCGCTTGCGTAGCCCCACAGACCTGGGGGCTGCGGGCTTTCCTGCTGCCTTCAGCCTCGACACCAGCCTTTCCCACTTGGCGCTGCGCCAAGCACAAAAATGGACATATGGATGGAGATGGATCCCCCGCCCAAACAGCCAGCAGGGAAAACTGTGCCTTGTTCTAAAGCTCTTTGGGAACCGCTTGCGTAGCCCCACAGACCTGGGGGCTGCGGGCTTTCCTGCTGCCTTCAGCCTCAAAACAACCCTTTCCCTCTGGGCGCCGGGACAGTAACAAAAATGGCCATATGGCTGGAGATGGGTCCCCCGCCCAAAGAGCCAGCAGGGAAAACTATGCCTTGTTCTAAAGCTCTTTGGGAACCGCTTGCGTAGCCCCACAGACCTGGGGGATGCGGGCTTTCCTGCTGCCTTCAGCCTCGACACCACCCTTTCCCACTTGGCGCCGTGCCAGGAGTAAAAATGGCCGTACGGCTGGAGATGGGTCCCACGCCCAAAGAGCCAGCAGGGGAAACTATGCCTTGTTCTAAAGCTCTTTGGGAACCACTTGCGTAGCCCCACAGACCTGGGGGCTGCAGACTTTGCTGCTGCCTTCAGCCTTGCCACAACCCTTTCCCACTTGGCGCCGCGCCAGGCACAAAAATGGCTATACGGATGGAGATGGGTCCCCTTCCCAAAAAGCCAGCAGGGAAAACTATGCCTTGTTCTAAGGCCCTTTGGGAACCTTTTTCGTAGCCCCACAGACCTGGGGGCTGCGGGCTTTCCTGCTGCCTTCAGCCTCGACACCACCCTTTCCCACTTGGCGCCGCGCCAGGCACAAAAATGGCCATACGGCTGGAGATGGGTCCACCGCCCAAAGAGCCAGCAGGGAAAAATATGCCTTGTTCTAAGGTTCTTTGGGAAACGCTTGCGTAGCACCACAGACCTGGGGGCTGCAGGCTTTCCTGCTGCCTTCAGCCTCAAAACCACCCTTTCCCAGTGGGCACCGCGCCAGGCACAAAAATGGCCATACGGCTGGAGATGGGTCCCCCGCCCAAAGAGCCATCAGGGAAAACTGTACCTTGTTCTAAGGCTCTTTGGGAACCGCTTGCGTAGCCCCACAGACCTGGGGGCTGCGGGCTTTCCTGCTGCCTTCAGCCTCGACAACACCCTTTCCCTCTGGGCGCCGGTACAGACACAAAAAAGGCCTATGGCTGGAGATGGGTCCCCCGCCCAAAGAGCCAGCAGGAAAAACACTGCCTTGTTCTAAAGGTCTTTGGGAACCGCTTGCGTAGCCCCACAGACCTGGGAGCTGCGGGCCTTCCTGCTGCCTTGAGCCTCAAAACCACCCTTTCCCACTTGGTGCCGCGCCAGGCACAAAAATGGCCATATGGGTGGAGATGGGTCCCCCGCCCAAAGAGCCAGCACGGAAAACTATGCCTTGTTCTAAAGCTCTTTGGGAACCGCTTGCGTAGCCCCACACACCTGGGGGCTGCGGGCTTTCCTGCTGCCTTCAGCCTCAAAACCACCCTTTCCCACTGGGAACCGCGCCAGGCACAAAAATGGCCATACGGCTCTAGATGGGTCTCCCGCCCAAAGAGCCAGCAGGGAAAACTATGCCTTGTTCTACACCTCTTTGGGAACCGCTTGCGTAGCCCCACAGACCTGGGGCCTGCAGGCTTTGCTGCTGCCTTCAGCCTCGAAAACCACCATTTCCCACTTGGCGCTGCGCCAGGCAGAAAAATGGCCATACGGCTGGAGATGGGTCCCCTGCCCAAGGAGCCAGCAGGGAAAATTATGCCTTGTTCTAAAGCTCTTTGGGAACCGCTTGCGTAGCCCCACAGACCTGCGGGCTGCAGGCTTTCCTGCTGCCTTCAGCCGCAAAACTACCCTTTCCCACTTGGCGCCGCTCCAGGCGCAAAAATGGCCATATGGCTGGAGATGGGTCCCCCGCCCAAAGAGCCAGCAGGGACAACTGTGCCTTTGTCTAAAGCTCTTTGGGAACCACTTGCGTAGCCCCACAGACCTGGGGGCTGCAGGCTTTCCTGCTGCCTTCAGCCTCAAAGCCACCCTTTCCCTCTGGGCGCTGCGCCAGGCACAAAAATGGCCATATGGCTGGAGATGGGTCCCGAGCCCAAAGAGCCAGCAGGGAAAACTATGCCTTGTTCTAAAGCTATTTGGGAACCGCATGCGTAGCCCCACAGACCTGGGGGCTGCGGGCCTTCCTGCTGCCTTCAGCCTCGACACCACCCTTTCCCACTTGGCGCCGCGCCAGGAGTAAAAATGACCGTACGGCTGGAGTTGGGTCCCACGCCCAAAGAGCCAGCAGGGAAAACTATGCCTTGTTCTAAAGCTCTTTCGGAACCAGTTGCGTAGCCCCACAGACCTGTGGGCTGCAGACTTTGCTGCTGCCTTCAGCCTTGCCACCACCCTTTCCCACTTGGCGCCGCGCCAGGCTCAAAAATGGCTATACGGATGGAGATGGGTCCCCCGCCCAAAGAGCCAGCAGGAAAAACACTGCCTTGTTCTAAAGCTCTTTGGGAACCGCTTGCGTAGCCCCACAGACCTGGGGGCTGCAGAATTTCCTGCTGCCTTCAGCCTTGCCACCACCCTTTCCCACTTGGCGCCGCGCCATGCACAAAAATGGCCATAAGGCTGTAAATGGGTCCCCTGCCCAAGGAGCCAGCAGGGAAAACTATGCCTTGTTCTAAAGCTCTTTGGGAACCGCTTGTGTAGCCCCAAAGACCTGGGGGCCTGCAGGCTTTGCTGCTGCCTTCAGACTCGAAAACCACCATTTCCCACTTGGCGCCGCGCCAGGCACAAAAATGGCCATACGGCTGGAGATGGGTCCCCCGCCCAAAGAGCCAGCAGGGAAAACTATGCCTTGTTCTAAAGCTCTTTGGGAACCGCTTGAATTGTCCCATACACCTGGGGGCTGCAGGCTTTCCTGCTGCCTTCAGCCTCAAAACCGCCCTTTCCCTCTGGGCGCCGGGACAGACACAAAAATGGCCTATGGCTGGAGATGGGTCTCCGGCCCAAAGAGCCAGCAGGGAAAACTATGCCTTGTTCTAAAGCTCTTTGGGAACCGCTTGCGTAGCCCCACAGACCTGGGAGCTGCGGGCCTCCCTGCTGACTTCAGCCTCGACACCACCCTTTCCCACTTGATGCCGCGCCAGGCACAAAAATGGCCATACGGCTGGAGATGTGTGCCACGCCCAAAGAGCCAGCAGGGAAAACTATGCCTTGTTCTAAAGCTCTTTGGGAACCGCTTGTGTAGCCCCACAGACTTGGGGGCTGCGGGCTTTCCTGCTGCCTTCAGCGTCGACACCACCCTTTCCCACTTGGCGCCACGCTAGGCACAAAAATGGCCATACGGATGGAGATGGGTCCCCCGCAGAAAGAGCCAGCAGGGAAAACTATGCCTTGTTCTAAAGCTCTTTGGGAACCGCTTGCGTAGCCCCACAGACCTGGAGGCTGCAGCCTTTCCTGCTGCCTTCAGCCTCGACATCACCCTTTCCCACTTGGCGCCGCGCCAGGCACAAAAATGGCCATACGGCTGGAGATGGGTCCCCCGCCCAAAGAGCCAGCAGGGAAAACTATGCCTTGTTCTAAAGCTCTTTGGGAACCGCTTGCGTAGCCCCACAGACCTGGGGGCTGCGGGCTTTGCTGCTGCCTTCAGCCTCGAAAACCACCCTTTCCCACTTGGCGCCGCGCCAGGCACAAAAATGGCCATACGGCTGGAGATGGGTCCCCCGCCCAAGGAGCCAGCAGGGAAAACTATGCCTTGTTCTAAAGCTCTTTGGGAACCGCTTGAATTGTCCCACAGACCTGGGGGCTGCAGGCTTTCCTGCTGCCTTCATCCTCAAAACCACCCTTTCCCTCTGGGCGCCGGGACAGACACAAAAATGGCCTATGGCTGGAGATGGGTCCCCCGCCCAAAGAGGAAGCAGGGAAAAATATGCCTTGTTCTAAGGCTCTTTGGGAACCGCTTGCGTAGCCCCACAGACTTGGGGGCTGCAGGCTTTCCTGCTGCCTTCAGCCTCAAAGCCACCCTTTCCCTCTGGGCGCTGCGCCAGGCACAAAAATGGCCATATGGCTGGAGATGGGTCCCCTTCCCAAAAAGCCAGCAGGGAAAACTATGCCTTGTTCTAAAGCCCTTTGGGAATCGCATGCGTAGCCCCACAGACCTGGGCGCTGCGGGCCTTCCTGCTGCCTTCAGCCTCAACACCACCCTTTCCCACTTGGCGCCGCGCCAGGAGTAAAAATGGCCGTACGGCTGGAGATGTGTGCCACGCCCAAAGAGCCAGCAGGGAAAACTATGCCTTGTTCTAAAGCTCTTTGGGAACCACTTGCGTAGCCCCACAGACCTGGGAGCTGCGGGCCTTCCTGCTGCCTTCAGCCTCAAAGCCACCCTTTCCCACTTGGCGCCGTGCCAGGCACAAAAATGGCCATACGGCTGGAGATGGGTCCCACGCCCAAAGAGCCAGCAGGGAAAACTATGCCTTGTTCTAAAGCTCTTTGGGAACCACTTGCGTAACCCCACAGACCTGGGGGCTGCAGACTTTGCTGCTGCCTTCAGCCTTGCCACCACCCTTTCCCACTTGGCGCCGCGCCATGCACAAAAATGGCCATATGGCTGGAGATGGGTCCCCCGCCCAAAGAGCCAGCAGGGAAAACTATGCCTTGTTCTAAAGCTCTTTGGGAACCGCTTGCTTAGCCCCACAGAACTGGGGGCTGCAGGCTTTCCTGCTGCCTTCAGCCTCAAAACCACCCTTTCCCACTGGGCACCGCGCCAGGAACAAAAATGGCCATACGGATGGAGATGGGTCCCCCGCCCAAAGAGGCAGCAGGGAAAATTATGCCTTCTTCTAAGGCTCTTTGGGAACCGCTTGAATTGTCCCACAGACCTGGGGGCTGCAGGCTTTCCTGCTGCCTTCAGCCTCAAAACCGCCCTTTCCCTCTGGGCGCCGGGACAGACACCAAAATGCCCTATGGCTGGAGATGGGTCTCCTGCCCAAAGAGCCAGCAGGGAAAACTATGCCTTGTTCTAAAGCTCTTTGGGAACCGCTTGCGTAGCCCCACAGACCTGGGGGCTGCGGGCTTTCCTGCTGCCTTCAGCCTCGACACCACCCTTTCCCACTTTGCGCCGCTCCAGGCACAAAAATGGCCATACGGCTGGAGATGGGTCCCCCGCCCAAAGAGCCAGCAGGGAAAACTATGCCTTGTTCTAAAGCTCTTTGGGAACCGCTTGCGTAGCCCCACAGACCTGGGGGCTGCGGGCTTTCCTGCTGCCTTCAGCCTCGACACCAGCCTTTCCCACTTGGCGCCGCGCCAGGCACAAAAATGGCCATACGGCTGGAGATGGGTCCCCCGCCCAAAGAGCCAGCAGGGAAAACTATGCCTTGTTCTAAAGCTCTTTGGGAACCGCTTGAATTGTCCCACAGACCTGGGGGCTGCACGCTTTCCTGCTGCCTTCAGCCTCAAAACCGCCCTTTCCCTCTGGGCGCCGGGACAGACACAAAAATGGCCTATGGCTGGAGATGGGTCTCCTGCCCAAAGAGCCATCAGGGAAAACTATGCCTTGTTCTAAAGCTCTTTGGGAACCGCTTGCGTAGCCCCACAGACCTGGGGGCTGCGGGCTTTGCTGCTGCCTTCAGCCTCAAAACCACCCTTTCCCTCTGGGCGCCAGGACAGGCACAAAAATGGCCATACGGCTGGAGATTGTTACCCTGCCCAAGGAGCCAGCAGGGAAAACTATGCCTTGTTCTAAAGCTCTTTGGGAACCGCTTGCGTAGCCCCACAGACCTGGGGGCTGCGGACTTTCCGGCTGCCTTCAGCCTCGACACCACCCTTTCCCACTTGGCGCCACGCCATGCACAAAAATGGCCATACGGCTGGGGATGGGTCCCCCGCCCAAGGAGCCAGCAGGGAAAATTATGCCTTGTTCTAAGGCTCTTTTGGAACCGCGTGCGTAGCCCCACAGACCTGGGGGCTGCGGGCTTTCCTGCTGCCTTCAGCCTCAAAACCACCCTTTCCCACTTGGCGCCGCGCCAGGCACAAAAATGGCCATACGGCTGGAGATGGGTCTCCCGCCCAAGGAGCCAGCAGGGAAAACTATGCCTTGTTCTAAAGCTCTTTGGGAACCGCTTGCTTAGCCCCACAGAGCTGGAGGCTGTGGGCTTGCGTGCTGCCTCAGCCTCAAAACCACCCTTTCCCTCTGGGCGCTGCGCCAGGCACAAAAATGGCATATGGTGGAGATGGGTCCCATGCCCAAGGAGCCAGCAGGGAAAACTATGCCTTGTTCTAAAGCTCTTTGGGAACCGCTTGCGAAGCCCCACAGACCTGGGGGTTGCGGGTCTTCCTGCTGCCTTCAGCCTCAAAACCACCCTTTCCCACTATGCGCCGCGCTACGCACAAAAATGGCCATACGGCTGGAGATGGGTCCCCCGCCCAAAGAGCCATCAGGGAAAACTATGCCTTGTTCTAAAGCTCTTTGGGAACCGCTTGCGTAGCCCCACAGACCTGTGGGCTGCAGGCTTTCCTGCTGCCTTCAGCCTCAAAGCGACCCTTTCCCTCTGGGCGCCTGGCCAGGCACAAAAATGGCCATATGGTTGGAGATGGGTCCCCCGCCCAAGGAGCCAGCAGGGAAAACTATGCCTTGTTCTAAAGCTCTTTGGGAACCGCTTGCGTAGCCCCACAGACCTGGGGGCTGCGGGCTTTCCTGCTGCCTTCAGCCTCAAAACCACCCTTTCCCACTTGGCGCCGTGCCAGGCACAAAAAAGGCCTATGGCTGGAGATGGGTCCCCCGCCCAAGGAGCCAGCAGGGAAAACTATGCCTTGTTCTAAAGGTCTTTGGGAACCGCTTGCGTAGCCCCACAGACCTGGGGGCTGCGGACTTTCCTGCTGCCTTCAGCCTCGACACCAGCCTTTCCCACTTGGCGCTGCGCCAAGCACAAAAATGGACATATGGATGGAGATGGATCCCCCGCCCAAACAGCCAGCAGGGAAAAATGTGCCTTGTTCTAAAGCTCTTTGGGAACCGCTTGCGTAGCCCCACAGTCCTGGGAGCTGCGGGCCTTCCTGCTGACTTCAGCGTCGACACCACCCTTTCCCACTGGGCACCGCGCCAGGCACAATAATGGCCATACGGCTGGAGATGGGTCTCCCGCCCAAAGAGCCAGCAGGGAAAACTATGCCTTGTTCTAAAGCTCTTTGGGAACCGCTTGCGTAGCCGCACAGACCTGGGGGCTGCGGGCTTTCCTGCTGCCTTCAGCCTCGACACCAGCCTTTCCCACTTGGCGTCGCGCCAAGCACAAAAATGGACATATGGATGGAGATGGATCCCCCGCCCAAACAGCCAGCAGGGAAAACTATGCCTTGTTCTAAAGCTCTTTGGGAACCGCTTGCGTAGCCCCACAGACCTGGGGGCTGCAGGCTTTCCTGCTAGCTTCAGCCTCGACACCACCCTTTCCCACTTGGTGCCACGCCAGGCACAAAAAAGGCCATTCGCAGGCAATGGGTCCCCCGCCTAAGGAGCCAGCAGGGAAAACTATGCCTTGTTCTAAAGCTCTTTGGGAACCGCTTGTGTAGCCCCACAGACCTGGGGGCTGCGGGCTTTGCTGCTGCCTTCAGCCTCAAAACCACCCTTTCCCTCTGGGCGCCAGGACAGGCACAAAAATGGCCATATGTCTGGAGATGGGTCTCCCGCCCAAAGAGCCAGCAGGGAAAACTGTGCCTTGTTCTAAAGCTCTTTGGGAACCGCGTGCGTAGCCCCACAGACCTGGGGGCTGCGGGCTTTCCTGCTGCCTTCAGCCTCAAAACCACCCTTTCCCACTTGGCGCCGCGCCAGGCACAAAAATGGCCATACGGCTGGAGATTGTTACCCTGCCCAAGGAGCCAGCAGGGAAAACTATGCCTTGTTCTAAAGCTCTTTGGGAACCGCTTGCGTAGCCCCACAGACCTGGGGGCTGCGGACTTTCCGGCTGCCTTCAGCCTCGACACCACCCTTTCCCACTTGGCGCCACGCCATGCACAAAAATGGCCATACGGCTGGGGATGGGTCCCCCGCCCAAGGAGCCAGCAGGGAAAATTATGCCTTGTTCTAAGGCTCTTTTGGAACCGCGTGCGTAGCCCCACAGACCTGGGGGCTGCGGGCTTTCCTGCTGCCTTCAGCCTCAAAACCACCCTTTCCCACTTGGCGCCGCGCCAGGCACAAAAATGGCCATACGGCTGGAGATGGGTCTCCCGCCCAAGGAGCCAGCAGGGAAAACTATGCCTTGTTCTAAAGCTCTTTGGGAACCGCTTGCTTAGCCCCACAGAGCTGGAGGCTGTGGGCTTGCGTGCTGCCTCAGCCTCAAAACCACCCTTTCCCTCTGGGCGCTGCGCCAGGCACAAAAATGGCATATGGTGGAGATGGGTCCCATGCCCAAGGAGCCAGCAGGGAAAACTATGCCTTGTTCTAAAGCTCTTTGGGAACCGCTTGCGAAGCCCCACAGACCTGGGGGTTGCGGGTCTTCCTGCTGCCTTCAGCCTCAAAACCACCCTTTCCCACTATGCGCCGCGCTACGCACAAAAATGGCCATACGGCTGGAGATGGGTCCCCCGCCCAAAGAGCCATCAGGGAAAACTATGCCTTGTTCTAAAGCTCTTTGGGAACCGCTTGCGTAGCCCCACAGACCTGTGGGCTGCAGGCTTTCCTGCTGCCTTCAGCCTCAAAGCGACCCTTTCCCTCTGGGCGCCTGGCCAGGCACAAAAATGGCCATATGGTTGGAGATGGGTCCCCCGCCCAAGGAGCCAGCAGGGAAAACTATGCCTTGTTCTAAAGCTCTTTGGGAACCGCTTGCGTAGCCCCACAGACCTGGGGGCTGCGGGCTTTCCTGCTGCCTTCAGCCTCAAAACCACCCTTTCCCACTTGGCGCCGTGCCAGGCACAAGAAAGGCCTATGGCTGGAGATGGGTCCCCCGCCCAAGGAGCCAGCAGGGAAAACTATGCCTTGTTCTAAAGCTCTTTGGGAACCACTTGCGTAGCCCCACAGACCTGGGGGCTGCGGGCTTTCCTGCTGCCTTCAGCATCGACAACACCCTTTCCCACTTGGCGCTGCGCCAGGCACAATAATGGCCATACGGCTGGAGATGGGCCCCATGCCCAAAGAGCCAGCAGGGAAAACTATGCCTTGTTCTAAAGCTCTTTGGGAACCGCTTGTGTAGCCCCACAGACCTGGGGGCTGCGGGCTTTGCTGCTGCCTTCAGCCTCAAAACCACCCTTTCCCTCTGGGCGCCAGGACAGGCACAAAAAAGGCCTATGGCTGGAGATGGGTCCCCCGCCCAAGGAGCCAGCAGGGAAAATTATGCCTTGTTCTAAAGCTCTTTGGGAACCGCTTGCGTAGCCCCACAGACCTGGGGGCTGCGGACTTTCCTGCTGCCTTCAGCCTCGACACCACCCTTTCCCACTTGGCGCCGCGCCAGGCACAAAAATGGCCATATGTCTGGAGATGGGTCTCCCGCCCAAAGAGCCAGCAGGGAAAACTATGCCTTGTTCTAAAGCTCTTTGGGAACCGCGTGCGTAGCCCCAAAGACCTGGGGGCTGCAGGCTTTCCTGCTGCTTTCAGCCTCAAAACCACCCTTTCCCACTTGGCGCCGCGCCAGGCACAAAAATGGCCATACGGCTGGAGATTCTTACCCTGCCCAAGGAGCCAGCAGGGAAAACTATGCCTTGTTCTAAAGCTCTTTGGGAACCGCTTGCGTAGCCCCACAGACCTGGGGGCTGCGGACTTTCCGGCTGCCGTCAGCCTCGACACCACGCTTTCCCACTGGGCACCGCGCCAGGCACAATCATGGCCATACGGCTGGAGATGGGTCTCCCGCCCAAGGAGCCAGCAGGGAAAACTATGCCTTGTTCTAAAGCTCTTTGGGAACCGCTTGCATTGTCCCACAGACCTGGGGGCTGCGGGCTTTCCTGCTGCCTTCAGCCTCAAAACCACCCTTTCCCTCTGGGCGCCAGGACAGGCACAAAAAAGGCCTATGGTTGGAGATGGGTCCCCCACCAAGGAGCCAGCAGGGAAAACTATGCCTTGTTCTAAAGCTCTTTGGGAACCGCTTGCATAGCCCCACAGACCTGGGGGCTGCGGACTTTCCTGCTGCCTTCAGCCTCGACACCACCCTTTCCCACTTGGCGCCACGCCATGCACAAAAATGGCCATACGGCTGGGGATGGGTCCCCCGCCCAAGGAGCCAGCAGGGAAAACTATGCCTTGTTCTAAAGCTCTTTGGGAACCGCTTGCGTAGCCCCACAGACCTGGGGGCTGCGGGCTTTCCTGCTGCCTTCAGCCTCTAAGCCACCCTGTCCCACTTGGCGCCACGCCAGGCACAATAATGGCCATACAGCTGGAGATGGGTCTCCCGCCCAAGGAGCCAGCAGGGAAAACTATGCCTTGTTCTAAAGCTCTTTGGGAACCGCTTGCGTAGCCCCACAGACCTGTGGGCTGCAGGCTTTCCTGCTGCCTTCAGCCTCGACACCACGCTTTCCCACTTGGCGCCGTGCCAGGCACAAAAAAGGCCATACGGCTGGAGATGGGTCTCCCGCCCAAAGAGCCAGCAGGGAAAACTATGCCTTGTTCTAAAGGTCTTTGGGAACCGCTTGCGTAGCCCCACAGACCTGGGGGCTGCGGGCTTTCCTGCTGCCTTCAGCCTCAAAGCCACCCTTCCCCACGTGGCGCCGCGCCAGGCACAAAAATGGCCATACGGCTGGAGATGGGTCACCCGCCCAAAGAGCCATCAGGGAAAACTATGCCTTGTTCTAAAGGTCTTTGGGAACCGCTTGCGTAGCCCCACAGACCTGGGGGCTGCGGGCTTTCCTGCTGCCTTCAGCCTCAAAACCACCCTTTCCCACTTGGCGCCGCGCCAGGCACAAAAATGGTAATATGGCTGGAGATGGGTCCCCCGCTCAAAGAGCCAGCAGGGAAAATTATGCCATGTTCTAAAGGTCTTTGGGAACCGCTTGCGTAGCCACATAGACCTGGGGGCTGCAGGCTTTCCTGCTGCCTTCAGCCTCAAAGCCACCCTCTAGAACTTGGCGCCGCGCCAGGCACAAAAATGGCCATACGGCTGGACATGCGTGCCACGCCCAAAGAGCCAGCAGGGAAAACTATGCCTTGTTCTAAAGCTCTTTGGGAACCGCTTGTGCTGTCCCACAGACCTGGGGGCTGCGGGCTTTCCTGCTGCCTTCAGCCTCAAAACCACCTTTTCCCTCTGGGCACCACGCCAGGCACAAAAATGGCCATATGGCTGGAGATGGGTCCCCCGCCCAAAGAGCCAGCAGGGAAAACTATGCCTTGTTCTAAAGCTCTTTGGGAACTGCTTGCGTAGCCCCACAGACCTGGGGGCTGCGGACTTTCCTGCTGCCTTCAGCCTCGACACCACCCTTTCCCACTTGGTGCCACGCCAGGCACAAAAATGGCCATATGGCTGGAGATGGGTCCCCCGCCCAAAGAGCCAGCAGGGAAAACTATGCCTTGTTCTAAAGCTCTTTGGGAACTGCTTGCGTAGCCCCACAGACCTGGGGGCTGCGGACTTTCCTGCTGCCTTCAGCCTCGACAACACCCTTTCCCACTTGGCGCCGCGCTAGGCACAAAAATGGCCATACGGCTGGAGATGGGTCCCCCGCCCAAAGAGTCAGCAGGGAAAACTATGCCTTGTTCTAAGGCTCTTTGGGAACCGCTTGCATAGCCCCACAGACCTGGGGGCTGCAGGCTTTCCTGCTGCCTTCAGCCTCAAAACCACCCTTTCCCACTGGGCACCGCGCCAGGCACAAAAATGGCCATATGGCTGGAGATGGGTCCCCCGCCCAAGGAGCCAGCAGGGAAAACTATGCCTTGTTCTAAAGCTCTTTGGGAACCGCTTGCGTAGCCCCACAGACCTGGGGGCTGCAGGCTTTCCTGCTGCCTTCAGCCTCAAAACCACCTTTTCCCTCTGGGCACCACGCCAGGCACAAAAATGGCCATACGGCTGGAGATGAGTCCCCTGCCCAAAGAGCCAGCAGGGAAAACTATGCCTTGTTCTAAAGCTCTTTGGGAACCGCTTGCGTAGCCCCACAGACTTGGGGGCTGCGGGCTTTCCTGCTGCCTTCAGCCTCGACACCACCCTTTCCCACTTGGCGCTGCGCCAAGCACAAAAATGGACATACGGATGGAGATGGATCCCCCACCCAAACAGCTAGCAGGGAAAACTAAGCCTTGTTCTAAAGCTCTTTGGGAACCGCTTGCGTAGCCCCACAGACCTGGGGGCTGCAGGCTTTCCTGCTAGCTTCAGCCTCGACACCACCCTTTCCCACTTGCTGCCACGCCAGGCACAAAAATGGCCATACGGCTGGATATGGGTCCCCCGCCCAAGGAGCCAGCAGGGAAAACTATGCCTTGTTCTAAAGCTCTTTGGGAACCGCTTGCGTAGCCCACAGACCTGGGGGCTGCGGGCTTTCCTGCTGCCTTCAGCCTCGACACCACCCTTTCCCACTTGGCGCCGCGCCAGGCACAAAAATGGCCATACGGTTGGAGATGGGTCCCCCGCCCAAAGAGCCAGCAGGGAAAACTATGCCTTGTTCTAAAGCTCTTTGGGAACCGCTTGCGTAGCCCCACAGACCTGGGGGCTGCGGGCTTTCCTGCTGCCTTCAGCCTCGACACCACCCTTTCCCACTTGGCGTCGCGCCAGGCACAAAAATGGCCATACGGATGGAGATGGGTCCCCCGCCCAAAGAGCCAGCAGGGAAAACTATGCCTTGTTCTAAAGCTCTTTGGGAACCGCTTGAATTGTCCCACAGACCTGGGGGCTGCAGGCTTTCCTGCTGCCTTCAGCCTCAAAACCACCCTTTCCCACTTGGCGCCGCGCCAGGCACAAAAATGGCCATACGGCTGGAGATGGGTCCCCCGCCCAAAGAGCCAGCACGGAAAACTATGCCTTGTTCTAAAGCTCTTTGGGAACCGCTTGCGTAGCCCCACAGACCTGGGGGCTGCAGGCTTTCCTGCTGCCTTCAGCCTCAAAACCACCCTTTCCCTCTGGGCGCCGGGACAGACACAAAAATGGCCTATGGCTAGAGATGGGTCCCATGCCCAAAGAGCCAGCAGGGAAAACTATGCCTTGTTCTAAAGCTCTTTGGGAACCGCTTGCGTAGCCCCACAGACCTGGGGGCTGCGGGCTTTGCTGCTGCCTTCAGCCTCGAAACCACCCTTTCCCACTTGGCGCCGCGCTAGGCACAAAAATGGCCTATGGCTGGACATGGGTCTCCCGCCCAAAGAGACATCAGGGAAAACTATGCCTTGTTCTAAAGCTCTTTGGGAACCGCTTGCGTAGCCCCACAGACCTGGGGGCTGCGGGCTTTCCTGCTGCCTTCAGCCTCAAAAAAACCCTTTCCCTCTGGGCGCCGGGACATACACAAAAATGGCCATACGGCTGGAGATGGGTCTCCCGCCCAAAGAGCCAGCAGGGAAAACTATGCCTTGTTCTAAAGCTCTTTGGGAACCGCTTGCGTAGCCCCACAGACCTGGGGGCTGCGGGCTTTGCTGCTGCCTTCAGCCTCAAAACCACCCTTTCCCACTTGCGCCGCGCCAGGCACAAAAATGGCCATACGGCTGGAGATTGTTACCCCTGCCCAAGGAGCCAGCAGGGAAAACTATGCCTTGTTCTAAAGCTCTTTGGGAACCGCTTGCGTAGCCCCACAGACTTGGGGGCTGCGGGCTTTGCTGCTGCCTTCATCCTCGACACCACCCTTTCCCACTTGGCGCCGCGCCAGGCACAAAAATGGCCATACGGCTGGAGGCTGGTACCCTGCCCAAGGAGCCAGCAGGGAAAACTATGCCTTGTTCTAAAGCTCTTTGGGAACTGCTCGTGTAGCCCCACAGACTTGGGGGCTGCGGGCTTTCCTGCTGCCTTCAGCCTCGAAACCACCCTTTCCCACTTGGCGCCGCGCTAGGCACAAAAATGGCCTATGGCTGGACATGGGTCTCCCGCCCAAAGAGCCATCAGGGAAAACTATGCCTTGTTCTAAAGCTCTTGGGAACTGCTTGCGTAGCCCCACAGACCTGGGGGCTGCGGGCTTTCCTGCTGCCTTCAGCCTCGACACCAGCCTTTCCCACTTGGCGCTGCGCCAAGCACAAAAATGGACATATGGATGGAGATGGATCCCCCGCCCAAACAGCCAGCAGGGAAAACTGTGCCTTGTTCTAAAGCTCTTTGGGAACCGCTTGCGTAGCCCCACAGACCTGGGGGCTGCGGGCTTTCCTGCTGCCTTCAGCCTCGACACCACCCTTTCCCACTTGGCGCCGCGCCAGGCACAAAAATGGCCATACGGATGGAGATGGGTCCCCCGCCCAAAGAGCCAGCAGGGAAAACTATGCCTTGTTCTAAAGCTCTTTGGGAACCGCTTGAATTGTCCCACAGACCTGGGGGCTGCAGGCTTTCCTGCTGCCTTCAGCCTCAAAACCACCCTTTCCCACTTGGCGCCGCGCCAGGCACAAAAATGGCCATACGGCTGGAGATGGGTCCCCCGCCCAAAGAGCCAGCAGGGAAAAACTATGCCTTGTTCTAAAGCTCTTTGGGAACCGCTTGAATTGTCCCACAGACCTGGGGGCTGCAGGCTTTCCTGCTGCCATCAGCCTCAAAACCACCCTTTCCCTCTGGGCGCCGGGACAGACACAAAAATGGCCTATGGCTAGAGATGGGTCCCATGCCCAAAGAGCCAGCAGGGAAAACTATGCCTTGTTCTAAAGCTCTTTGGGAACCGCTTGAATTGTCCCACAGACCTGGTGGCTGCAGGCTTTCCTGCTGCCTTCAGCCTCAAAACCACCCTTTCCCACTTGGCGCCGCGCCAGGCACAAAAATGGCCATACGGCTGGAGATGGGTCCCCCGCCCAAAGAGCCAGCAGGGAAAACTATGCCTTGTTCTAAAGCTCTTTGTGAACCGCTTGCGTAGCCCCACAGACTTGGGGGCTGCGGGCTTTGCTGCTGCCTTCAGCCTCGACACCACCCTTTCCCACTTGGCGCCGCGCCAGGCACAAAAAATGGCCATACGGCTGGACATGGGTGCCACGCCCAAAGAGCCAGCAGGGAAAACTATGCCTTGTTCTAAAGCTCTTTGGGAACCGCTTGTGCTGTCCCACAGATCTGGGGGCTGCGGGCTTTCCTGCTGCCTTCAGCCTCAAAACCACCCTTTTCCCACTTGGTGCCGCGCCAGGCACAAAAATGGCCATACGGCTGGAGATGAGTCCCCCGCCCAAGGAGCCAGCAGGGAAAACTATGCCTTGTTCTAAAGCTCTTTGGGAACCGCTTGCGTAGCCCCAACAGACCTGGGAGCTGCGGGCCTCCCTGCTGACTTCAGCCTCAAAGCCACCCTTTCCCACTTGGTGCCGCGCCAGGCACAAAATGGCCATACGGCTGGAGATGTGTGCCACGCCCAAAGAGCCAGCAGGGAAAACTATGCCTTGTTCTAAAGCTCTTTGGGAACCGCTTGTGTAGCCCCACAGACTTGGGGCTGCGGGCTTCCCTACTGCCTTCAGCCTCGACACCAGCCTTTCCCACTTGGCGCTGCGCCAAGCACAAAAATGGACATATGGATGGAGATGGATCCCCCACCCAAACAGCTAGCAGGGAAAACTAAGCCTTGTTCTAAAGCTCTTTGGGAACCGCTTGCGTAGCCCCACAGACCTGGGGGCTGCAGGCTTTCCTGCTAGCTTCAGCCTCGACACCACCCTTTCCCACTTGGTGCCACGCCAAGGCACAAAAATGGCCATTCGGCTGGAGATGGGTCCCCCGCCCAAGGAGCCAGCAGGGAAAACTATGCCTTGTTCTAAGCTCTTTGGGAACCGCTATGCGTAGCCCACAGACCTGGGGGCTGCGGGCTTTCCTGCTGGCCTTCAGCCTCAAAACCACCCTTTCCCACTTTGCGCCGCGCCAGGCACAAAAATGGCCATACGGCAGGCAATGGGTCCCCCGCCCAAAGAGCCAGCAGGGAAAACTATGCCTTGTTCTAAAGCTCTTTGGGAACCGCTTGCGTAGCCCCACAGACCTGGGGGCTGCGGGCTTTCCTGCTGCCTTCAGCCTCGACACCACCCTTTCCCACTTGGCGCCGCGCCAGGCACAAAAATGGCCATACGGATGGAGATGGGTCCCCCGCCCAAAGAGCCAGCAGGGAAAACTATGCCTTGTTCTAAAGCTCTTTGGGAACCGCTTGAATTGTCGCACAGACCTGGGGGCTGCAGGCTTTCCTGCTGCCTTCAGCCTCAAAACCACCCTTTCCCACTTGGCGCCGCGCCAGGCACAAAATGGCCATACGGCTGGAGATGGGTCCCCCGCCCAAAGAGCCAGCAGGGAAAACTATGCCTTGTTCTAAAGCTCTTTGGGAACCGCTTGCGTAGCCCCACAGACCTGGGGGCTGCAGGCTTTCCTGCTGCCTTCAGCCTCAAAACCACCCTTTCCCTCTGGGCGCCGGGACAGACACAAAAATGGCCTATGGCTAGAGATGGGTCCCATGCCCAAAGAGCCATCAGGGAAAACTATGCCTTGTTCTAAAGCTCTTTGGGAACCGCTTGCGTAGCCCCACAGACCTGGGGGCTGCGGGCTTTGCTGCTGCCTTCAGCCTCAAAACCACCCTTTCCCACTTGGCGCCGCGCCAGGCACAAAAATGGCCATACGGCTGGAGATTGTTACCCTGCCCAAGGAGCCAGCAGGGAAAACTATGCCTTGTTCTAAAGCTCTTTGGAACCGCTTGCGTAGCCCCACAGACTTGGGGCTGCGGGCTTTGCTGCTGCCTTCAGCCTCGACACCAACCTTTCCCACTTGGCGCCGCGCCAGGCACAAAAATGGCCATACAGCTGGAGGCTGGTACCCTGCCCAAGGAGCAGCAGGGAAAACTATGCCTTGTTCTAAAGCTCTTTGGGAACTGCTCGTGTAGCCCCACAGACTTGGGGGCTGCGGGCTTTCCTGCTGCCTTCAGCCTCGAAACCACCCTTTCCCACTTGGCGCCTCGCTAGGCACAAAAATGGCCTATGGCTGGACATGGGTCCCCCGCCCAAAGAGCCATCAGGGAAAACTATGCCTTGTTCTAAAGCTCTTTGGAACCGCTTGCGTAGCCCCACAGACCTGGGGGCTGCGGGCTTTCCTGCTGCCTTCAGCCTCGACACCAGCCTTTCCCACTTGGCGCTGCGCCAAGCACAAAAATGGACATATGGATGGAGATGGATCCCCCGCCCAAACAGCCAGCAGGGAAAACTGTGCCTTGTTCTAAAGCTCTTTGGGAACCGCTTGCGTAGCCCCACAGACCTGGGGGCTGCGGGCTTTCCTGCTGCCTTCAGCCTCAAAACAACCCTTTCCCTCTGGGCGCCGGGACAGTAACAAAATGGCCATACGGCTGGAGATGGGTCCCCCGCCCAAAGAGCCAGCAGGGAAAACTATGCCTTGTTCTAAAGCTCTTTGGGAACCGCTTGAATTGTCCCACAGACCTGGGGGCTGCGGGCTTTCCTGCTGCCTTCAGCCTCGACACCACCCTTTCCCACTTGGCGCCGCGCTAGGCACAAAAATGGCCATACGGCTGGAGATGGGTCCCCCGCCCAAAGAGTCAGCAGGGAAAACTATGCCTTGTTCTAAGGCTCTTTGTGAACCGCTTGCGTAGCCCACAGACCTGGGGCTGCAGGCTTTCCTGCTGCCTTCAGCCTCAAAACCACCCTTTCCCACTGGGCACCGCGCCAGGCACAAAAATGGCCATATAGCTGGAGATGGGTCCCCCGCCCAAGGAGCCAGCAGGGAAAATAATGCCTTGTTCTAAAGCTCTTTGGGAACCGCTTGCGTAGCCCCACAGACCTGGGGGCTGCAGGCTTTCCTGCTGCCTTCAGCCTCAAAACCACCTTTTCCCTCTGGGCACCACGCCAGGCACAAAAATGGCCATACGGCTGGAGATGAGTCCCCCGCCCAAAGAGCCAGCAGGGAAAACTATGCCTTGTTCTAAAGCTCTTTGGGAACCGCTTGCGTTGCCCCACAGACCTGGGGGCTGCGGGCTTTCCTGCTGCCTTCAGGCTCGACACCGCCCTTTCCCACTTGGTGCCGCGTCAGACACAAAAATTGCCACATGGGTGCTGATGGGTCCCCGCCCAAAGAGCAAGCAGGGAAAACTATGCCTTGTTCTAAAGCTCTTTGGGAACCGCTTGTGTAGCCCAACAGACCTGGGGGCTGCGGGCCTTCCTGCTGCCTTCAGCCTCGACACCACCCTTTCCCACTTGCGCCGCGGCAAGCTCTAAAAAGCCTATGGCTGGAGATGGGTCCCCCCCGCCCAAAGAGCCAGCAGGGAAAACTATGCCTTGTTCTAAAGCTCTTTGGGAACCGCTTGCGTAGCCCCACAGACCTGGGGGCTGCGGGCTTTCCTGCTGCCTTCAGCCTCGACACCACCCTTTCCCACTTGGCGCCGTGCCAGGAGTAAAAATGGCCGTACGGCTGGAGATGGGTCCCACGCCCAAAGAGCCAGCAGGGGAAACTATGCCTTGTTCTAAAGCTCTTTGGGAACCACTTGCGTAGCCCCACAGACCTGGGGGCTGCAGACTTTGCTGCTGCCTTCAGCCTTGCCACCACCCTTTCCCACTTGGCGCCGCGCCAGGCACAAAAATGGCTATACGGATGGAGATGGGTCCCCTTCCCAAAAAGCCAGCAGGGAAAACTATGCCTTGTTCTAAGGCCCTTTGGGAACCTTTTTCGTAGCCCCACAGACCTGGGGGCTGCGGGCTTTCCTGCTGCCTTCAGCCTCGACACCACCCTTTCCCACTTGGCGCCGCGCCAGGCACAAAAATGGCCATACGGCTGGAGATGGGTCCACCGCCCAAAGAGCCAGCAGGGAAAAATATGCCTTGTTCTAAGGTTCTTTGGGAAACGCTTGCGTAGCACCACAGACCTGGGGGCTGCAGGCTTTCCTGCTGCCTTCAGCCTCAAAACCACCCTTTCCCAGTGGGCACCGCGCCAGGCACAAAAATGGCCATACGGCTGGAGATGGGTCCCCCGCCCCAAAGAGCCATCAGGGAAAACTGTACCTTGTTCTAAGGCTCTTTGGGAACCGCTTGCGTAGCCCCACAGACCTGGGGGCTGCGGGCTTTCCTGCTGCCTTCGACCTCGACAACACCCTTTCCCTCTGGGCGCCGGTACAGACACAAAAAAGGCCTATGGCTGGAGATGGGTCCCCCGCCCAAAGAGCCAGCAGGAAAAACACTGCCTTGTTCTAAAGGTCTTTGGGAACCGCTTGCGTAGCCCCACAGACCTGGGAGCTGCGGGCCTTCCTGCTGCCTTGAGCCTCAAAACCACCCTTTCCCACTTGGTGCCGCGCCAGGCACAAAAATGGCCATATGGGTGGAGATGGGTCCCCCGCCCAAAGAGCCAGCACGGAAAACTATGCCTTGTTCTAAAGCTCTTTGGGAACCGCTTGCGTAGCCCCACACACCTGGGGGCTGCGGGCTTTCCTGCTGCCTTCAGCCTCAAAACCACCCTTTCCCACTGGGAACCGCGCCAGGCACAAAAATGGCCATACGGCTCTAGATGGGTCTCCCGCCCAAAGAGCCAGCAGGGAAAACTATGCCTTGTTCTACACCTCTTTGGGAACCGCTTGCGTAGCCCCACAGACCTGGGGCCTGCAGGCTTTGCTGCTGCCTTCAGCCTCGAAAACCACCATTTCCCACTTGGCGCTGCGCCAGGCAGAAAAATGGCCATACGGCTGGAGATGGGTCCCCTGCCCAAGGAGCCAGCAGGGAAAATTATGCCTTGTTCTAAAGCTCTTTGGGAACCGCTTGCGTAGCCCCACAGACCTGCGGGCTGCAGGCTTTCCTGCTGCCTTCAGCCGCAAAACTACCCTTTCCCACTTGGCGCCGCTCCAGGCGCAAAAATGGCCATATGGCTGGAGATGGGTCCCCCGCCCAAAGAGCCAGCAGGGACAACTGTGCCTTTGTCTAAAGCTCTTTGGGAACCACTTGCGTAGCCCCACAGACCTGGGGGCTGCAGGCTTTCCTGCTGCCTTCAGCCTCAAAGCCACCCTTTCCCTCTGGGCGCTGCGCCAGGCACAAAAATGGCCATATGGCTGGAGATGGGTCCCGAGCCCAAAGAGCCAGCAGGGAAAACTATGCCTTGTTCTAAAGCTATTTGGGAACCGCATGCGTAGCCCCACAGACCTGGGGGCTGCGGGCCTTCCTGCTGCCTTCAGCCTCGACACCACCCTTTCCCACTTGGCGCCGCGCCAGGAGTAAAAATGGCCGTACGGCTGGAGTTGGGTCCCACGCCCAAAGAGCCAGCAGGGAAAACTCTGCCTTGTTCTAAAGCTCTTTCGGAACCAGTTGCGTAGCCCCACAGACCTGTGGGTGCAGACTTTGCTGCTGCCTTCAGCCTTGCCACCACCCTTTCCCACTTGGCGCCGCGCCAGGCTCAAAAATGGCTATACGGATGGAGATGGGTCCCCCGCCCAAAGAGCCAGCAGGAAAAACACTGCCTTGTTCTAAAGCTCTTTGGGAACCGCTTGCGTAGCCCCACAGACCTGGGGGCTGCAGAATTTCCTGCTGCCTTCAGCCTTGCCACCACCCTTTCCCACTTGGCGCCGCGCCATGCACAAAAATGGCCATAAGGCTGTAAATGGGTCCCCTGCCCAAGGAGCCAGCAGGGAAAACTATGCCTTGTTCTAAAGCTCTTTGGGAACCGCTTGTGTAGCCCCAAAGACCTGGGGGCCTGCAGGCTTTGCTGCTGCCTTCAGACTCGAAAACCACCATTTCCCACTTGGCGCCGCGCCAGGCACAAAAATGGCCATACGGCTGGAGATGGGTCCCCCGCCCAAAGAGCCAGCAGGGAAAACTATGCCTTGTTCTAAAGCTCTTTGGGAACCGCTTGAATTGTCCCATACACCTGGGGGCTGCAGGCTTTCCTGCTGCCTTCAGCCTCAAAACCGCCCTTTCCCTCTGGGCGCCGGGACAGACACAAAAATGGCCTATGGCTGGAGATGGGTCTCCGGCCCAAAGAGCCAGCAGGGAAAACTATGCCTTGTTCTAAAGCTCTTTGGGAACCGCTTGCGTAGCCCCACAGACCTGGGAGCTGCGGGCCTCCCTGCTGACTTCAGCCTCGACACCACCCTTTCCCACTTGATGCCGCGCCAGGCACAAAAATGGCCATACGGCTGGAGATGTGTGCCACGCCCAAAGAGCCAGCAGGGAAAACTATGCCTTGTTCTAAAGCTCTTTGGGAACCGCTTGTGTAGCCCCACAGACTTGGGGGCTGCGGGCTTTCCTGCTGCCTTCAGCGTCGACACCACCCTTTCCCACTTGGCGCCACGCTAGGCACAAAAATGGCCATACGGATGGAGATGGGTCCCCCGCAGAAAGAGCCAGCAGGGAAAACTATGCCTTGTTCTAAAGCTCTTTGGGAACCGCTTGCGTAGCCCCACAGACCTGGAGGCTGCAGCCTTTCCTGCTGCCTTCAGCCTCGACATCACCCTTTCCCACTTGGCGCCGCGCCAGGCACAAAAATGGCCATACGGCTGGAGATGGGTCCCCCGCCCAAAGAGCCAGCAGGGAAAACTATGCCTTGTTCTAAAGCTCTTTGGGAACCGCTTGCGTAGCCCCACAGACCTGGGGGCTGCGGGCTTTGCTGCTGCCTTCAGCCTCGAAAACCACCCTTTCCCACTTGGCGCCGCGCCAGGCACAAAAATGGCCATACGGCTGGAGATGGGTCCCCCGCCCAAAGAGCCAGCAGGGAAAACTATGCCTTGTTCTAAAGCTCTTTGGGAACCGCTTGAATTGTCCCACAGACCTGGGGGCTGCAGGCTTTCCTGCTGCCTTCATCCTCAAAACCACCCTTTCCCTCTGGGCGCCGGGACAGACACAAAAATGGCCTATGGCTGGAGATGGGTCCCCCGCCCAAAGAGGAAGCAGGGAAAAATATGCCTTGTTCTAAGGCTCTTCGGGAACCGCTTGCGTAGCCCCACAGACTTGGGGGCTGCAGGCTTTCCTGCTGCCTTCAGCCTCAAAGCCACCCTTTCCCTCTGGGCGCTGCGCCAGGCACAAAAATGGCCATATGGCTGGAGATGGGTCCCGAGGCCAAAGAGCCAGCAGGGAAAACTATGCCTTGTTCTAAAGCCCTTTGGGAACCGCTTGCGTAGCCCCACAGACCTGGGCGCTGCGGGCCTTCCTGCTGCCTTCAGCCTCAACACCACCCTTTCCCACTTGGCGCCGCGCCAGGAGTAAAAATGGCCGTACGGCTGGAGATGTGTGCCACGCCCAAAGAGCCAGCAGGGAAAACTATGCCTTGTTCTAAAGCTCTTTGGGAACCACTTGCGTAGCCCCACAGACCTGGGAGCTGCGGGCCTTCTGCTGCCTTCAGCCTCAAAGCCACCCTTTCCCACTTGGCGCCGTGCCAGGCACAAAAATGGCCATACGGCTGGAGATGGGTCCCACGCCCAAAGAGCCAGCAGGGAAAACTATGCCTTGTTCTAAAGCTCTTTGGAACCACTTGCGTAACCCCACAGACCTGGGGGCTGCAGACTTTGCTGCTGCCTTCAGCCTTGCCACCACCCTTTCCCACTTGGCGCCGCGCCATGCACAAAAATGGCCATATGGCTGGAGATGGGTCCCCCCGCCCAAAGAGCCAGCAGGGAAAACTATGCCTTGTTCTAAAGCTCTTTGGGAACCGCTTGCGTAGCCCCACAGAACTGGGGGCTGCAGGCTTTCCTGCTGCCTTCAGCCTCAAAACCACCCTTCCACTGGGCACCGCGCCAGGAACAAAAATGGCCATACGGATGGAGATGGGTCCCCCGCCCAAAGAGGCAGCAGGGAAAATTATGCCTTCTTCTAAGGCTCTTTGGAACCGCTTGAATTGTCCCACAGACCTGGGGGCTGCAGGCTTTCCTGCTGCCTTCAGCCTCAAAACCGCCCTTTCCCTCTGGGCGCCGGGACAGACACCAAAATGCCCTATGGCTGGAGATTGGGTCTCCTGCCCAAAGAGCCAGCAGGAAAACTATGCCTTGTTCTAAAGCTCTTTGGAACCGCTTGCGTAGCCCCACAGACCTGGGGGCTGCGGGCTTTCCTGCTGCCTTCAGCCTCGACACCACCCTTCCCACTTTGCGCCGCTCCAGGCACAAAAATGGCCATACGGCTGGAGATGGGTCCCCCGCCCAAAGAGCCAGCAGGGAAAACTATGCCTTGTTCTAAAGCTCTTTGGGAACCGCTTGCGTAGCCCCACAGACCTGGGGGCTGCGGGCTTTCCTGCTGCCCTTCAGCCTCGACACCAGCCTTTCCCACTTGGCGCCGCGCCAGGCACAAAAATGGCCATACGGCTGGAGATGGGTCCCCCGCCAAAGAGCCAGCAGGAAAACTATGCCTTGTTCTAAAGCTCTTTGGGAACCGCTTGAATTGTCCCACAGACCTGGGGGCTGCACGCTTTCCTGCTGCCTTCAGCCTCAAAACCGCCCTTTCCCTCTGGGCGCCCGGGACAGACACAAAAATGGCCTATGGCTGGAGATGGGTCTCCTGCCCAAAGAGCCATCAGGGAAAACTATGCCTTGTTCTAAAGCTCTTTGGGAACCGCTTGCGTAGCCCCACAGACCTGGGGGCTGCGGGCTTTGCTGCTGCCTTCAGCCTCAAAACCACCCTTTCCCTCTGGGCGCCAGGACAGGCACAAAAATGGCCATACGGCTGGAGATTGTTACCCTGCCCAAGGAGCCAGCAGGGAAAACTATGCCTTGTTCTAAAGCTCTTTGGGAACCGCTTGCGTAGCCCCACAGACTTGGGGGCTGTGGGCTTTGCTGCTGCCTTCAGCCTCGACACCAACCTTTCCCACTTGGCGCCGCGCCAGGCACAAAAATGGCCATACGGCTGGAGGCTGGTACCCTGCCCAAGGAGCCAGCAGGGAAAACTATGCCTTGTTCTAAAGCTCTTGGGAACTGCTCGTGTAGCCCCACAGACTTGGGGGCTGCGGGCTTTCCTGCTGCCTTCAGCCTCGAAACCACCCTTTCCCACTTGGCGCTGCGCTAGGCACAAAAATGGCCTATGCTGGAGATGGGTCCCCCGCCCAAAGAGCCATCAGGAAAACTATGCCTTGTTCTAAAGGTCTTTGGGAACCGCTTGCGTAGCCCCACAGACCTGGGGGCTGCGGGCTTTCCTGCTGCCTTCAGCCTCGACACCACCCTTTCCCACTTGGCGCTGCGCCAAGCACAAAAATGGACATATGGATGGAGATGGATCCCCCACCCAAACAGCCAGCAGCGAAAAATGTGCCTTGTTCTAAAGCTCTTTGGGAACCGCTTGCGTAGCCCCACAGTCCTGGGAGCTGCGGGCCTTCCTGCTGACTTCAGCGTCGACACCACCCTTTCCCACTGGGCACCGCGCCAGGCACAATAATGGCCATACGGCTGGAGATGGGTCTCCCGCCCAAAGAGCCAGCAGGGAAAACTATGCCTTGTTCTAAAGCTCTTTGGGAACCGCTTGCGTAGCCGCACAGACCTGGGGGCTGCGGGCTTTCCTGCTGCCTTCAGCCTCGACACCAGCCTTTCCCACTTGGCGTCGCGCCAAGCACAAAAATGGCCATATGGATGGAGATGGATCCCCCGCCCAAACAGCCAGCAGGGAAAACTATGCCTTGTTCTAAAGCTCTTTGGGAACCGCTTGCGTAGCCCCACAGACCTGGGGGCTGCAGGCTTTCCTGCTAGCTTCAGCCTCGACACCACCCTTTCCCACTTGGTGCCACGCCAGGCACAAAAATGGCCATTCGCAGGCAATGGGTCCCCCGCCTAAGGAGCCAGCAGGGAAAACTATGCCTTGTTCTAAAGCTCTTTGGGAACCGCTTGTGTAGCCCCACAGACCTGGGGGCTGCGGGCTTTGCTGCTGCCTTCAGCCTCAAAACCACCCTTTCCCTCTGGGCGCCAGGACAGGCACAAAAATGGCCATATGTCTGGAGATGGGTCTCCCGCCCAAAGAGCCAGCAGGGAAAACTGTGCCTTGTTCTAAAGCTCTTTGGGAACCGCGTGCGTAGCCCCACAGACCTGGGGGCTGCGGGCTTTCCTGCTGCCTTCAGCCTCAAAACCACCCTTTCCCACTTGGCGCCGCGCCAGGCACAAAAATGGCCATACGGCTGGAGATTGTTACCCTGCCCAAGGAGCCAGCAGGGAAAACTATGCCTTGTTCTAAAGCTCTTTGGGAACCGCTTGCGTAGCCCCACAGACCTGGGGGCTGCGGACTTTCCGGCTGCCTTCAGCCTCGACACCACCCTTTCCCACTTGGCGCCACGCCATGCACAAAAATGGCCATACGGCTGGGGATGGGTCCCCCGCCCAAGGAGCCAGCAGGGAAAATTATGCCTTGTTCTATGGCTCTTTTGGAACCGCGTGCGTAGCCCCACAGACCTGGGGGCTGCGGGCTTTCCTGCTGCCTTCAGCCTCAAAAACCACCCTTTCCCACTTGGCGCCGCGCCAGGCACAAAAATGGCCATACGGCTGGAGATGGGTCTCCCGCCCAAAGAGCCAGCAGGGAAAACTATGCCTTGTTCTAAAGCTCTTTGGGAACCGCTTGCTTAGCCCCACAGAGCTGGAGGCTGCGGGCTTGCGTGCTGCCTCAGCCTCAAAACCACCCTTTCCCTCTGGGCGCTGCGCCAGGCACAAAAATGGCATATGGTGGAGATGGGTCCCATGCCCAAGGAGCCAGCAGGGAAAACTATGCCTTGTTCTAAAGCTCTTTGGGAACCGCTTGCGTAGCCCCACAGACCTGTGGGCTGCAGGCTTTCCTGCTGCCTTCAGCCTCAAGCGACCCTTTCCCTCTGGGCGCCTGGCCAGGCACAAAAATGGCCATATGGTTGGAGATGGGTCCCCCGCCCAAGGAGCCAGCAGGAAAACTATGCCTTGTTCTAAAGCTCTTTGGGAACCGCTTGCGTAGCCCCACAGACCTGGGGGCTGCGGGCTTTCCTGCTGCCTTCAGCCTCAAAACCACCCTTTCCCACTTGGCGCCGTGCCAGGCACAAAAAAGGCCTATGCTGGAGATGGGTCCCCCGCCCAAGGAGCCAGCAGGGAAAACTATGCCTTGTTCTAAAGCTCTTTGGGAACCACTTGCGTAGCCCCACAGACCTGGGGGCTGCGGGCTTTCCTGCTGCCTTCAGCCTCGACAACACCCTTTCCCACTTGGCGCTGCGCCAGGCACAATAATGGCCATTACGGCTGGAGTTGGGCCCCATGCCCAAAGAGCCAGCAGGGGAAAACTATGCCTTGTTCTAAAGCTCTTTGGGAACCGCTTGTGTAGCCCCACAGACCTGGGGCTGCGGGCTTTGCTGCTGCCTTCAGCCTCAAAACCACCCTTTCCCTCTGGGCGCCAGGACAGGCACAAAAAAGGCCTATGGCTGGAGATGGGTCCCCCGCCCAAAGAGCCATCAGGGAAAACTATGCCTTGTTCTAAAGGTCTTTGGGAACCGCTTGCGTAGCCCCAACAGACCTGGGGGCTGCGGGCTTTCCTGCTGCCTTCAGCCTCGACACCAGCCTTTCCCACTTGGCGCCGTGCCAAGCACAAAAATGGACATATGGATGGAGATGGATCCCCCGCCCAAACAGCCAGCAGGAAAAATGTGCCTTGTTCTAAAGCTCTTTGGGAACCGCTTGCGTAGCCCCACAGTCCTGGGAGCTGCGGGCCTTCCTGCTGACTTCAGCGTCGACACCACCCTTTCCCACTGGGCACCGCGCCAGGCACAATAATGGCCATACGGCTGGAGATGGGTCTCCCGCCCAAAGAGCCAGCAGGGAAAACTATGCCTTGTTCTAAAGCTCTTTGGGAACCGCTTGCGTAGCCGCACAGACCTGGGGGCTGCGGGCTTTCCTGCTGCCTTCAGCCTCGACACCAGCCTTTCCCACTTGGCGTCGCGCCAAGCACAAAAAAGGACATATGGATGGAGATGGATCCCCCGCCCAAACAGCCAGCAGGGAAAACTATGCCTTGTTCTAAAGCTCTTTGGGAACCGCTTGCGTAGCCCCACAGACCTGGGGGCTGCAGGCTTTCCTGCTAGCTTCAGCCTCGACACCACCCTTTCCCACTTGGTGCCACGCCAGGCACAAAAAGGCCATTCGCAGGCAATGGGTCCCCCGCCTAAGGAGCCAGCAGGGAAAACTATGCCTTGTTCTAAAGCTCTTTGGGAACCGCTTGTGTAGCCCCACAGACCTGGGGGCTGCGGGCTTTGCTGCTGCCTTCAGCCTCAAAACCACCCTTTCCCTCTGGGCGCCAGGACAGGCACAAAAATGGCCATATGTCTGGAGATGGGTCTCCCGCCCAAAGAGCCAGCAGGGAAAACTGTGCCTTGTTCTAAAGCTCTTTGGGAACCGCGTGCGTAGCCCCACAGACCTGGGGGCTGCGGGCTTTCCTGCTGCCTTCAGCCTCAAAACCACCCTTTCCCACTTGGCGCCGCGCCAGGCACAAAAATGGCCATACGGCTGGAGATTGTTACCCCTGCCCAAGGAGCCAGCAGGGAAAACTATGCCTTGTTCTAAAGCTCTTTGGGAACCGCTTGCGTAGCCCCACAGACCTGGGGGCTGCGGACTTTCCGGCTGCCTTCAGCCTCGACACCACCCTTTCCCACTTGGCGCCACGCCATGCACAAAAATGGCCATACGGCTGGGGATGGGTCCCCCCGCCCAAGGAGCCAGCAGGGAAAATTATGCCTTGTTCTAAGGCTCTTTTGGAACCGCGTGCGTAGCCCACAGACCTGGGGCTGCGGGCTTTCCTGCTGCCTTCAGCCTCAAAACCACCCTTTCCCACTTGGCGCCGCGCCAGGCACAAAAATGGCCATACGGCTGGAGATGGGTCTCCCGCCCAAGGAGCCAGCAG